>NC_139334.1:31142500-31270000 GCF_056507025.1 Lutjanus erythropterus | reverse complement strand
TGAATTAATGTCTATGAAACGCAGGATGCAGCCTGCTATGTCACAAACATAATTCACCTTGAAGAAGCCTTGCAGAGTCTGTCTGTCTGTCTGTCTGTCTGTTTTGCTGTCTGTCCTTTTCGTCTTCTCTGTTTCTAATAAACAAACCTGAGGAAAACTTTTCCACTTCAATCCTAAAAATCCAACACAACCGTCTGCTTTGAAAATGAGTTAACATGTACCAAAGTTTGTTTTCGTGTGTGTTTCTGTGTGTATCGTGCACAAACACACTCCATTAACAAACCCTGGCGATTAGTTTTGTAACCCTGCGTTCGCTCCAGCAGCTCACCTGAGGACTTCACACACCTCTGCCTTTGATTTCTGTTCCAGCCGCCTTTGATTCGCAAATCATTTACAATTTGAAGCTGAACTTGATCTCTAACTTTTAATTGGATTCAGATTCGCTCGGCTCGAGCGCGGGAGGCCGTCGGCGGTCGGCTGTCAGAGACTTTAGGGAGGCGAAGCGGCTGCAGCGCTGCCTGGAGTTCGCTCTAATTAACCGTGCACGCCGGTTTATTTTTCAGGGGATAATTCATGTTTTTTTATGGTGCGTGTGGTTTTTTTGATCTCTTGCTTGGACTGAGAGGTTTTCAAAGATTTTTCCATATCGGCATCAAAAGAGACACAGTTTAGTCCAGTGGATCTATAAGTGTGGTCCGAGGACCTGTAGGGGACCTCCAGGGGTCCCCAGATAAATTGAAATTACTTAATATTGCCCCAGTAAAAGAATATATCAATCAGTGGGAATGAGTCGAAGGAGGAGGAGAGAGAAGGATGGAAAATGAGATGAGAGAAGAGCCTGAAAACAGATTCTGTCAAACATACTCACACATGAAAGACAGAATATTGATAGAAGCATGTTTTTATATTTTCATTTTTGTTAAACCAGTAAACGTTGTTTGGTAATTAAGAAGCTAAAATTGGGCTCAGTTTGGTTCAAAGGTTGTGTTTTTGAGACATCAAGGCTCAGGCCGTAGCTAGGATTGAGCAAATTTGAGCTCTTTAAAATTTTTAAATATATGAGTCCGGCAGACTAGATACATATTCAACTAAACAGCCCCTCTGCTCCTGCAGCTCTGCCTGGGGGAGTTAAATGCTGTTGAAACCACAACCTGGAAAGTCTCTTTGGACATCTTTTGAGTATAGGGTTTTTTCTGCCTCCGCCTAAGCCCTGCACACAGAAGATGTCATCATATTTTCCACCAGTAAAGGGGTCTATTGTCAAGAAAACTTCTTAATTTGCGAGACAGAAAAACAAAGAAAATGTGTATTGTGTGTTTCCATTTGGAGAGAATAAACTTGGCCGTGCAAAACAGAGTTTCGTCAGAACCTGGCGATAGACAGGCCAGATGAGTGAACCTCTAAAAGCAACCTCAGCCATCTGTGAGAAAAAAATGTGCATGTTGTAATTATTCATTCATGTGATTGCCGATGCTGTAAACAGAAATAACTAATCAATCATGGAAGTTAAATATTTGCCATGTCAGAAAATTATTCGGAAAAAGTGTTTTCATCTCCCATTAAGCGTCTTAACTCTTTTTTGAGAGACAGAAAAATAGAAAGACATGCAGACAGACATGCTGCATTTGTTCCAGAGGTTCACTAAAATCCAGCTGCTGCTGCTGCTGTTAGCCTCAGAATAGTCTCCACTAAATTAAATATATTTCATTTACAACCAGACTGACAGGCCTGATTGAAATGCTTCCTCTGGTTGACCTCCTGCTTAACAGACAGGCAGACAGACAGGGAACAGAGAGACAGGCTATAAGGACCTCATCCAGCCTGTGTCGCCCAGTTTTGTGGAGATTCAACTGTGAAAGTCTCCCTCAGATTGGCTCCCCGTCCGTTGGCGGAAGTCTATCTGTTGGATGATAGTTGGATAGACACGCTGCATTTAGAAACCACTCTCTCTTTGCACTTCCTCTACCTGTTGCTTGCCCCTCTCTCTCTCGCCATCTCCCCTCTGTCATTACCCCCCCTCCCCTTCACCCAGCCAACCCCCCACCCACCCCCTCCTCCTCGGCAGGATCTCAGCCTATTTCTCCCAGTCATGGTCCACTTGCTGCGTGGAAAAGGTTTAGCTGGCAATCCTTCGCTCAGATAGGGCCGGAGCAGCGGAGGAGGACCGAGCTGAGCCGAGCTGAGATAATAGTTAAAGAGTTACGCCAGGTGAGGGTGTTAATGTCACAAAATTAGGTGCTAAAGGTTCCATGCAGTCAGAATAGTGGAGTTATCTACCTCAGATATTTCTTGTGAAAAAGCGTTGCACCAAATTCCATTTAAAATACTGCTGTTTCAAGACATCAGCAGAACAGGATCAGCAGTATTAGCAGCTGTAGCACCAACAGTATCAGTAATAGAAATGTTAGTATTATAGTCTTCTGTACTTGCAATCCAAGATTTTATTTATTAACATTTTAGTACGATGACCTTCATCTGTTTTAGTTAGTTTTTAATAACCTTAAAAGACAGTGTCTTTTTGTTTGTTATTGTCTCTTTTCCCACGTACCTGCTGTCTATGTGTGTAAAAGTCTTTGCTCTTTGAGTTCTCAGTTGGAAATATCGCCTCCTGAAATGGGAAAGTTGAAGGAACCATTGTGGACGTTACTATGGTGTTTGTATGTGTAAAATATTGAATAATGTGTCCTTATCAGGTGGAAAAATTGTACTGGAACGTAGTCAACTCTGGTGTGACATCAGTCGCAGCCCTGACTTCTGGTCCATTTTAACTGAAGGATGTACTGATTAAATTTTGTGGGCAAAGGTCAATGTAACGCCACGTCCATTCGTCTCAGGAAGGCTTGGAGGGAATATCTTCAAACTTCAAATGTTCACTTAGTCTCAAGAATAAACAGCTGACATTTTGTTGATCAAAGGTCAAACCACGACCTCACAAAACACATTTTTGGTCATAACTCAAGAATTCATATATGAATTATGACTAAATCTAATTTTTCTTTTTTTGTAGTCTGTTACATCTGTAGTAGTTGTACCAATATTACGGTACCAGTATTTTTGGCAGTAACTTCTTAGTATTACAAGTTTTAGCAAAAGTTGTAGTATTCAAATATTATCAGGTGTAGTAGTAGTAGTAGTACTAATAATGTTAGAGGCAGTAGTCAGTCAGTAGTAGTTACATTAATTGTAGCACTAGTGCAATTATTGTCTCTGTATTATTATTAGTAGTGGTAGAGATTGCAATATTAGTTGCAGTAGTCATAGTAGTAGAGGTAGTAATAGTAGAGGATTCAGTAGTAGTAGTAGTAGTAGTATTAGGAGTTGCAGTAGTGGTAGTAGCAGCAGCGGTTGTAATAGGCATTGTAGTAGTAGCAGGGGTTGCAGTAGTACTTGTAGTGGTCAAAGTAAGGGCTATAGTCATAGTAGTAATAGGGGTTGTGATAGAAGCAGTAGTAATATCACTAATATCAGCAGTAATACAAATGTTTACAATAGTAGTAGACTACTAGGAATGAAATGGCAGTATTTGCAGCAGCATTTACACCAGCAGTAACAGTGTTAGCAGTATTTGCAGCTTTCAGCATGTAGTATTAGTTTTACCAGAGTTCTTTTCTCTGTTTGGTATCAGTAGCAGTAAAAGTACTGTATCAGCAGTAGAAGTCACAGTAAGAGTACAGCAGTCTGTGTTCTCTGTGGTTTTTAGTTTATTGTTTGTGTTGATGAAAGCAGTTTACAGGTTTTTAAGGTGGATCGATGACTGATCCTGTTAGCCAAACACTCACGCTGTGCAGCTCCCGGCTCTCAGTCTGTCTGACTGAAGCAGACTTTTTATAGAGTCCTTTAATTATCAGCTCCACAGTTTTTACTGTGGCGGCGTGACTGCATTAGCCGGGATTGAAAACCAAACGGGGTGAAATGTATAAAGAGGCGTTTTACTGCCCAGTTAAACAGGCTGTGTGGATAAAAACACGGGCTCGTTGGTGAGCTAATGATTTACACTGTGTTGTTCTCGTTGTTGGTAATTTACTAATTGGCTTAGTGTATAAACTCAAATGGAGAATAAAACCTAATTTGTTTGCTGCTGCTTAAGTGCTCTGCATAGAACATAATTGAATGAAGAAGTTGATTATCCACCTTAGTCTGTAAAAATTGTCTTCAGTCATTGGTTTATTATGATGATTACTTCTTTTCATTGACATTTCACACAAGTGAAACACTTCTGATAAGGATGTTTATGACTGTATTTACAGCAGCAGTAGTAATTCCATCAATGATTCTGTTTGACCACTAATTAAAAACTGTCCAAATGTGGCTTTAGATCAACTTGTTGTATATATGGGAAGTTGTAAGGAAATTCCTGGAGCCCATCTACACCCTATCGTCAGCTGTCTGCACGCAATGGCCCTTTTCACCAACATGGAACTGGTCCTGTTCCAGTTCCATGTTGGTTTCCACCAAAAAGAAATGGGTTCAGTACCTGAAAAATTGGTTCCAAGCTGGAGTCACCAAAATATCAAGTTTTCTTTGGGAACCAACGTGGATGTGTCACATTCTATGGTTCATTGAGCAGCGCCCTCTGTTGGCGATATCCATGATTACAATGGTTCTTACTGCCTTACGGTTCACAAGAACCCACCAAGCTTCCAAAGACCAGAGTTTGGTGGAAAAGAGTCTACAGGAATCTGTATTAGTACATAATACTAATGTGACCAAAGTGTCTCAGTGCAAGATCCACTTGCTTGCGTTTTTTTGCATTTTCATCAGCGAATAGTTTTTTTCAGTTATCATCAAGTGCTTTTTAGTCAGATTAAATGCCTTTTCACACCAGATGCGTCTTTTCAAGTGATTAATTTGCACATTAATATTTTCCAAACCTGTATTCAGTCAGTGCCAGCTTTAACATCAATGATGGAATCTCACTGAGCAACTTTGCATCAATTATTTTCAGGCAGAGGTCAATTTTTGGCCTTCTGACATGTTCACACTTGACCAATCAAACTGTCTGATGTTGATGACATCATGTTCAAGACAATCAGTATGGTGGATCACTTGTTTCACAGAAGTCTATTTTTATGATAAAAGGGTAAAAAACTACAGAGACAAAGATTTAAAATGAACCTCAACATGATGATGGTCTGTATTTCAAGCTTCAACAGTTTACCGAAAATATCCTTGTCAAAACTTCCAGCCGGGCGACCCACTTCCTGTCACAGTATGAATGAGCCAAATATGCACAGCTGGAACTGTTTACCAATCAGATAACACACCTTACCTACAGCTAGCTGCTCCTCCAGGTCAGTCAGCTCTCTAAAATGTCTCTCCTGCTTCTTCAATCCAGGTACCATCTTGAAATACATCCTAAAGCAGCTGTCCTTAAATCGGACTCTGGTTCTGGTTTTACCCCTTTGTGCAATGAATACAGCAATTACACTTGAGTTTGGATCCAAACAACCGTGTCGAGACCCTTGGTGGTCTCAGTCTGTCCCAAAACAAACTCTGGAGTGGTTCATTTGAGCTGCGATCTCCTCCTTGATCCAACCCAAGTACTAGATTTACAACGTGTTGACAGTTAGCACGTCATTTTACATGATAAATAGATTGGAAAAAAACTAAACACTGACTCTAGGTGAGGGCATTCGCAAGTTTCCTGGCCCTGACAGATGACAACAGCCCATCCAGGTACTCTGCCCCTGCGTCATCACCCCCGCCCCTTTTTGGGTGAAAACAACCACCCTAATTTGACTGGTGGTCAATACAGATTCCAAGGTCTTGGCCAGTTTAAACGCAGAAAATAAGAAAACATTATCACCATTTAGGTGTTAGGAGCCCAAATCCTCTGACCAATCAGGTGAGCACCTATGCTGTTTCTTTACCGATCAACATCAGGCATCATTATGTAGAAAAAGTTCAAGAAATAGAGGTCTTTTCAGTCTGTCCCCATCAGGGAGAACCTGACATACTACCCAAACTATTACCATTGAATCTTCAACTCATGCATTTCAGACTTTGCTTCTTTTTTACACTTGGGGTGAGACTGGTCCTTTAAAGAAATACAACAAGACATATACATCTGCAACTAAAATACACAAGACAAAACATGTTCACTTGACCTCCATGTGTTTGATTTAAAAAATCCAATTTATGTATGTGGAATTGTGGGAAAAAAAAAGCTCAAAATGTCCCTTGGGGCTCAAACTGTTTGAGTCTTTAATTATAGTTTGAGGACAAATCACACTCCCCAAACTGCTTCTGACTCTGTCTCTTTGTCTTAGAAACACACACACACACACACACACACACACACACACACACATGCATTGTAACACCTGTTCTGGAAAACTACCTGTAGCTGAAGCACACACACACACACACACACACAGAGAGAGAGAGAGAGACAGAGACACACACACACACACCGTCTGGTCTAAATTCTTAATCATTGCTGGACAAAAGACACTTCTCTCTCTCTCTCCTCTTGCCACTGTTGTTTCTCTAGGTCTCTCGGCCGGTTCCATTGTTCTGCCTGTGGGTGTATGAACCTGTCCGGCTGACAGGGAACTCCCTCTGGAGAACCGAGATCACAGATGCTCTGCTGATGGGATGTCCACTCAGTTAGCGTGCACACACACACACACACACACACACACACACACACACACACACACACACACACACACACACACACACACACACACACACACGCACACACACACATTCATTCATTTACGCATCACACGTGGACACACATACACTTTGACCATCACGTCTTCATTCAAGGACGAGTGTCAGACGCCAACACACACACACACACACACACACACGCACACACACACACACACACACACTCGGAGACACAGACAGGTCCATCTGGCCAGGAGAGGTGGTAATGTGTCTGTAGGTCAGGCAGGAGGCCAGCTGTGTTTGTTGGAAGCTTCAGTGAGTCCGCCGGGTCCTGCCATGATTAAGAACTCAAACTCGCCCTCGTGCACACACTGTTTGTGTGTGTGTGTGAAGGAGGGAGAAAGAGCGAGGGAATGAAAGAGAGAGATAATTAAAATGCTAAAAGATTTTTGCTGCTGCTACAGACTGAGCCAGACAAAGAAATTACCTTGCTTGTTTACCAAAAGTAGTTTTGAACAACTTTGTTTGGGTCGTAGTGGGAGTTTGATTCTCTTTGAGAGCTCATTACTTAACTTTAATATAATATAAATATATACAGTAAAGGCTCAGTTCACCCAAAATGATGAAAAGCTCTTTGATTTTTTGGGTTTTATGTGTGGAGGTGTTGTTATATCTCTGGGATTTCTGCTGTCTCCTCAGTACAATACAGGTGAATAAACTTTAATTTGTGGTGCTCACAGCAGTGAAACATTACATCTAAAAATATGTGACAGCAGCATCTGTCTCCGGAGACAATGTCCCGGTGACTTATACGCAGGACATCGCTGAAGCCTTGAGGACGATCTTTTCAGGCTGAGAACCAGACAAATCTGCAAGCTCATGTTTCATTTGTTCTAGCAGATACTTCCCTCCCATACAGACAGCTCTCCACTCGTCCTGGTTCTCTTTGGGCCAATCACAACCATTTATTTAATATGGGGCAGGTTCTTTATGATGACTGACAGAGGAGAAGCACCGGTCCATATTTGAAAAGTCACACATTTTGAGCGCAAGGCACCAGGCTCGTGAAACCGAGATCAAACTGTCAAACTACACACTGCTGATCAAATCAAGATATTTCTGCACTGCCTATTTCTCACCTCAGATGTTTTAAGAAAACATGTTAGTGTATTGTTAAGCCGTGAAATGCCTGCATGAAAATGGTCCACGCACCGCCACAACTCACATGTCACTCTGCTTGTACGTCATACATTCTGCTGCTCTAATTGAATGTAGGTCTATCTAATTGCATCCAATTTTTTTTAGCGGTACAGCAGCAATTGATAAAAAATATAAAATAAAATATAAAGATATAAGCAATATGAAACATGAACAATTTAATATGTACATAGCTGAGACAAAAAGCAGCTAATCATAATAAAGGTTTTGTTTCTTTGTTCTGGACTGAGCAGTTGTTTTCCCTATACAGCTGGTGTAGACAAAGTTCAGCTGGAAGCATCTTGAGCCAACATGACAAGAAGTTCAAAAAGTTCTGTGGCTGCATCAGCAGGTTTGTGTCCATGTCCACTCTGTCTGCATGATGTGGACTGTGTGATCCTGTTGAAAGCTGTGGGGGAAAAAAGCTATTACTGCTGCTATTTTAAAGATCAAAAGTGAATTTTCATGCTTCTCTAAACCCTATAGCGTGCAATAGGTGCTTGAGTAGAAAACGTGTATGTCTATAGCTGCCCACAATAAAGCCCAGTCTGGCCCCGTTTGGCCCAGTCTGGCCCTGTTTAGCCCTGTATTGAGATTCCTCTGGTGCTCCGCTCTCTGGTTATAATTCCCCGACTCTCAGTCGTATCATAGCGTGCAGCTTCTCTTCACGCAGACGCCCACACGCAACCATTGTGAGAGTGAAAAGCTAAAAGCTATTGAAGCTAATTGCACCAACAAAAGCACAAGGAGTGTTTATGCAAATCCTCCTCTCATTCTGCCTCTCATCGCCTTTCTATTCACTCCTCTCCCCTCTCTCCATCCACACTTCTGCTCGCCCTCCATTTTAGCATTTTTAGTTGTTCCTTCTCACACTCATTTTCCTTCTTGTCACTGTCTTACCCTTCCTCATGCCTTTGCTTTCCTTCCTTTCTCTCTTCTCTTTGTCCCATTTTATGATCCCCAATTTTTTACCGTGGTCTTTTAAAACCAAACAAATGCATGGAACTATCAGAGCTCACTCTATATAATTGTGAACTAAAGCAATGAGGGAAGAACCGGTGTATCTGTACCTCATTTGTAAATTAGTTTAGAGGAACTTCCTAGTTGTTGATTCCACTGGGCGTCTGCACCACAGTTTTGATCCGTCCCTCACATGACTGCACATCCCACCTTTACGGTTTCAGGAACAATTCAGCAGCAGAGTACTTTGCCTGCCTGATTATGTTTACATGCCCAGATTTTGTTGATTTTGTCCTGTTTGCTTGCTTTTTTGTGTGTCTACCATGGATAAATAGGCCACTTAGTTAAACTGTTTCTTTTGTGTCTGTCTTTATGACTGAGAGTCTGCACAGGGTCTTTTATTTGGAAAGGTGACTGGATTCTCTCCACTTTTTCTGACTTCCTGCCCACTTGATCTGCTCTGTGCAGATTGACATCAAAATAGACTCCCCGGTTATTTGAAGGGGAGCAGAGCGGAGAGATGCTTCTGGAGCGCATCAAGGCGCTGCCGGTGCAAAAACAAACAGTGTGTAGAACAGCAACCATCAGCTCCAGCAGCTGTAACACAACAGCCGTGTCTGGTGGAATATAGCCGTCAAATATTGTGATATTATTTCACTAAATGATGATAGCAGTGATTATATCACCCGCACAGTTTGTATCCAGTCAGCCAGTCACCTCACCAGTCATTTAGTCAACTAGTCAGTCAGTATGATGCAGTTTTCTCTCCTTCCACTTCTATATCGGCTGCTGATATCTTTTTATGGGCTGCAATAGAACCACAACACTGTCAATATTATGAATGGGACTCTGTGTGTGTGTGTGTGTGTGTGTGTGTGTGTGTGTGTGTGTGTGTGTGTGTGTGTGTGTGTGTGTGGTGCGTGCGTGCGTGAGGGGACAATATGAATAGTGATTAGAAGGTCTGATAAGTGACACTTCCTCTCGGCACAAGCTTTTATCACCAACACACACACATACACACACACACACACACACACACACACACACACACACACACACACACAGAAACAGAATGATATCTAGCTCTTTTCCCAGTTGCAATTTACAATCCTGTATATGAGTGTGTGTGTGTGTGTGTGTGTGTGTGTGTTATCACATGGCTTTGGACCAATCAGCTGTCCCGTTTCCAAACACCCTCTCTCTGCCTTCCCTCCTCACTTTCTTCCTTTCTCTCTGTTTGTCAGCTCTCGTCTGGCTCTGGTGTTTTTGTTTTTGATGATTATTGACACCAGAAACAACAACAACAACAACAGGAGAGGAAGAGTGAGAGAGAGAGAGATGCATGGACGGCTGGAGAAGGGAGGGGGGGGGGGGGGTGCTGTGAGCTGCATCCAGCATCAATTATTCAGCTCTCTGTTGCTTTGTACAAACAAGATCTCTGGCAGAGAGGACGACACACAAAGACACACACAGAGTCAGAGAGCAACTCTGGAAACTAGACGCAGAGATGATGTGAGAGTGTGATAGTTGAGCTGGGACAGATTAGATTTAAATGGTGATGGACAGGCTCACATTAGGGGAACACAGAGGGATTATACCTATACATGATATGTTGGCATTTGGGTAAAAATCAGATAAGACATTATTAAATCAGTCAGATGTTTAACATGCAATATGGAGTTTAAACGTTTAGTTCAAATATGCCTGTAACGAGTCATGTGACCGACACAGCAGGCATTAATTGGCTTCTTGTACTCACTCTGCAGCAGTAATAGTACTTAAAAATAAAAGCATCCTTCCCTTTTTTCATGTTTTTATTACTAACATCGCTCATAAAGATGTGGACACGAGTCTCATGACTTGGACTTGAGTCAGACTTTAGACTGGACTTAACAAAACCAGAAGACTTGCAGCTTGAGTTGTAGAACATCAGTGACAAGTCTCTCTACTTGGACTTCAGCCTTTTGATTTGAAAATACTTGATACCTTCCTCCAAACCCAAATGTTAAAAATGTCTGTTATTTTAAAAAACGTGTGCCACAAATCAATTAATTTACGCTAATTTCCTGATTCAACAAATGTTAACACTCTTCATTCTCTGCAAGACAACACTAATTCCCCAGATCAACTTTGTTTGAACTGAGGATGTGCCCGATCAGTTGACCACATGATTAAACGTCGCCACACTCGCTAGTCAGCACCAGAAATACTAGCTTACAATACTATTTATCAATATTTTTTTCATACACAGTTAACTGTTGCCTCTACAGTGTTGTGCAGCCACCCGCCATTAGTCGGGGCAGTGGTCCCATCAGACAGCAGCCCCTCTCGTCCAGTGCGGATGCCCCAATGGCCCACACAACGCTGTGTGTTTTTATCTGCAAAGTTGGAGCAAAATGTGACCACATTCAGCACAGACACAGACATTAACCTGCAAGCAGAGCAGGCTCCTGCTGCTAGCTTTGCTAACGCTAGCCACACTTTGTATCAGCTGACATCAGCTCCAGGTAAACGTTGTTGTTTTGGCCCAGAGACCAGCAGAACAGGACCCTGCTTATAATAAGATGGTTTGACCCGTCCCAACCAGCCTCGGTCTCGATCTGTAGTTCAGTGCAATTTTCTCAATATCAAAATAAACTGGAAAGAATGAAGAAAAGAAGGAAAAGAAAGAAACAAACAGGCTTTTTCCTAGTTTTAAGCTCATTCATAATATATGAAGTCAACCTCACCCTGTTCATGTGTGTGTGTCTGTGTTTGTGTGTGTGCCTCTGTGTTTGTGTGTGTCTGCATGTGTGTGTGTGTTGCAGCCTGGCCTCAGCACCAGGTTGCTGTAACCTGCTTTGATCAATCACAGCCAGAGAGGCTGGCAGGGTGGCACCCAACAGATGTGTGTGTGTGTGTGTGTGTGTGTGTGTGTGTGTGTGTGTGTGTGTGTGTGTGTGTGTGTGTGTGTGTGTGTGTGTGTGGAGGATGTTGTTTGTGCTTTTGTGAGTCTCGTGGTTTCAGTGGGTAAATGAGAGGCTGCAGTCTTGAGGGGTGGGATTCAGGTGTGTCTTTGTGTAAAAATTAAAGTTTAACCAAATGTGTTCCCATTTTTAGAATTACTGAAGGACAAATTTGGTATTATGTGGCCTAAATGTTTATTGAACTCCCATTCAAGAGCTTATAAAATTATAAAATGGTTCAAAGATGTCTTCCAGAAACCAGATATACTTTGGAAAGTTTGTGCAATAGAGCTGCAACAATTAATTAATTAATTTCTTACTAATTGATTATGAAATTAATTGGCAACTATTTAGATAATGTTGATTGTTTGATTATTATTTTAGGGGAATAAAGTGAAAAATCTGTAATTACATCATCTTAAATGTGAACATTTTCTGGTTTCTCCTTTATGATCATCTGAATATTTTTGGGTTGTGGGCAAAACAAGACATTTGAGGATGTCATCTTAGGATCTGGGAAACACTGATCAACATTTTCACCATTTTCTGTTATTTTATAAAACAAAAAATGAAACAATTAATCGAGAAAATAATCAACAGATTAATCAATAATGAAAATAATCATCAGGCCTGTTGGGCAAACAAAAAGAGATGTCATGCTATTTAAAATAAATAATAAAAAACAATAATTATACATTCAATTTACATAGCACCTACTATACACGGGGTGTAGCTCAAAGTGTATTATAATAAAATGAAGAAATGATAGTTTTATTGCACACTGCATATACTGTGCAATAAAACCAAGCAATGAAATAAAAGAGGCAGCAAAAAGGAAGCACAAAATATGTTAAAAAGTAGAATTAAAACAAAAGAAGACATAGGAACAATAAAATATGTTAATTATAAGAGCAGGAGTTACTTAAAGGCAATGCTGAATAAATAAGTTTTCACTCGTTGTCAGAAAATTGAGCTTGCATCTCATATAGCCTCAGGTAGTGTGTTCCATAGGAAATTTTCTTATTTTTGTGAAAATTTGTATTTTAAAAAAACAAAGAATTGGTAATGTTGGTGAAACCAAGAGCCTTATAAACAACTAAAAATACTCCATAAAGACATTTGATATGTTGAATATCATTCTTCAGTCTTAATCCCATCCTGAATACTTATACTAGAAATCAATATTTTACGTTAATCTACATATCACAAGGTGAACTGAGGTTTTCACATAAATAAAGTTATGAAAGTAAAGATATTTTTAAGTCATTATCAGAGTAATGATTCCAGCTGACTGTATGTTTATGTCTTAATCAATTGTAATTGATCAATGTATTAATGAGAAACATAATCCAAAAGTTTTTCTGAATGTTGAGCTGCTGTTTTAAGTTCATGCCAGCAGCAGAAAGTGTAAGTTTGTGTGTTTGTGTGGACAAGTGTGTTTGAAAGTGCATGCTGGATGTTGGACAGGGCTGTACATATATATGTGTGTGTGTGTGTGTGTGTGTGTGTGTGTGTGTGTGTGTGTGTGTGTGTGTGTGTGTGTGTGTGTGTGTGTGTGTGTGCGCGCGTGTGCAGGGGGTGTTGCAGGCCAAAGGTATGTTGTTCTGACTCTGTTGCCAAACTAATTAGCGCTGTAGAGCTCAGAGGCCTGTGGAGAGGTTACACCACACTGTGTGTGAGTGTGTGCGAGTGTGTGTGAGATATTCTGCCAAAATACCTCTTTGCTTCTCATTCACACACATCTCAAGTACATAAACACCTCGAGCACACACATAAACACACACAGACATCCCTCTGTCAGGTCCTGACTCTGTCTTGGCCTGCGATGCTACCATCTTGTTATCTGAGCCACAGGTCTGCACTGCTGCCTCTGTGTGTGTGTGTGTGTGCGTGTGTGTGTGTGTGTGTGTGTGTGTGTGTGTGTGTGTCCGTCCATGCAGCGTGTGTGTGTACACTTGATTACGTCATTCACAGAAACTGCCCTGAGTAATGATGTCATGCAACAATTATTGTCAATCAGATTAATCAAAAGTAATTTATACTGATAATTTAATTTTCAAATTACTTTCAACCTTTGTTACCGTCATTAATTTGTTAATAATTTGACATTTTTGAAAATCTGCCTTTTTGCTTTCTTTCCTTCCCGTTAAGAGGAAAATATTGATACCGTTCTCTTATTGGTGTTGTGATTTATATTTAACTAAAAGAAAAGTGGTTGCACCTTGGAGATAAGTTGCAACACGGTGAGGCAGAGATGTCCTGTCCTACAGACTTAAAAAAAGAAAAAATCTTAATTTGGTCCAGGTTCAGTCACTCATTCTCAAGAATTGAGGTGGTTTTTATCTTTACTCTTCATTTATGTTGAAAAATATATTTTAAAAGAGCAAATTCTTTGCTATTAAACCTTGTAACCAACCTCCTTGTGATGAAATGTTTTATTAAATGTTGTCTTAGAGAGCTGACAAAGTGAGTGAGCAGCCATTTTATTTTTTAAAGTGTCTCAGAGTTCTCTTAATGTTAATCAAAATACACTTTTTTAAACCAAAATTCTTATTTAGCTTTTATTTAGAAGGACTACAGAGTCAATATGTTATGGTTGAGACCCATCTGATAGGAATATTATTTAATGAATTTGTTGACAATATAGAGTTTTTGACGGCATCGACAAATTTTGGGACACAAAAATTATTTTAAAACAAAAATGATTACAATCGCACATTTTTCTACCTATTTTATCAGTAGGTATTATTAGTTTCAGAAGGCTTTTAACACATTTTTAAATTGTTTGTTTTAAATTATGAATTCCTTTGGGACAAGGCAAGTAGAAACATTTCATAAATCACTTGTGTTTGATTTATATAAACCCTTACAGAATATATTTTCACCCAAACTTAGAAGTAGAGAGTTAGTATTCATAATTTTAAAAGTTTTTAGGACATGATTTGTCCCAACTCTCAAGTATGAGTTCAATATATAAAGTAATTACTATTATCTCCACCTTTAAGATTAAAGCAATGCACAGATTAATGCACAAATAATCACAATCCACATTATTATGAGCCAGTCTGCAAAGCAGCTACTTGCAGTTTTGATTCTTAAAGTATATTTTAATGGCAATACTTATTTTTGAATGAAGGACTTTGACTTGTAACAGAGTAGTTGTGGCATTTACTACTTTTACTGTGGTAAAAGGTCTGAGTACTTCCTTCAGACAGACAGAGACAAAGTTTTCCTGCTGACAGTAGTGTCACCTCAGAAAGTCATTTTGGAGTTTGCAGAGGAGAAAGGGAAAAAAGAGGGGAGAAAGGATGAAGGGAAAGAAAATAAAGGTGAGAAAATGAAGTGCAGTAAGAGAAAATAGAGACAAAAAGGGAAAGAAGGAAAGGAAAAAGAAAAGGTAAGGAGGAGATGAGCAAAGAGAGAGTGAGGAAGAGAAAGAGACAAGTAGCCATGAAGATGTAAAAAGAGAGCAGAGTGTTTAAAAGTTGATACAAGAAAAACAAAAAGCAAAGTGGAAACAGAGGCAGAAAAGTGAAAAGAAAGCAGGAACAGAAAATGAAATAAAAAATGGAGGAGGAAAAGGGCAGAAAAAAAATGAGATAAAAATGGAGGGAGGGAGGAAAGAAAAGAGGAGTTGTAAAGTTAGAAAAGAAGGGGAGGGAGGAGGGAAGTAAGATATAAAAAAGAGAAAGAAAGGAAGTGAGAGAAGGAGAAGAGGCGGAGGTATGAGGAGGATGATGGAGGTTGTCAGGGGAGGAAGACTCATTCACTGTCTGCTGGCTGCGAGCCAGCCAGAAGGAGGAGGAGGAGGAGGAGGAGAGAGAGTTGTCTCTTTGTTTGAAGGTTACAGGAGGACAAGGAGAGGAAGAACGGAGTGAGGGAGGAGGTGATGGAGACAAAAGAGAGAAAGAGGAGAGAAAGAGAGACAGAGGGAGAGAAAAAAATAGATGGAAAGAAAGCAGGAGGAGGAAGGATGGTGGCAAGAGAAAGAGAAGAAATGATAAAGACATGAAGAGAAAGAGGGTCTCAAGTAATTTTGTGTCTCCAAGGTGGCAGCAGCTTTTATACCATTAACACTCTCAGTGTGTGTGTGTGTGTGTGTGTGTGTGTGTGTGTGTGTGTGTGTGTTTGTGTGTGTGTGTGAGCGAGTGTGTGTGTGTATGCGCGCGCTCTCCTGCCAACTCTTTAACGAGGGACTGCTGCTAATTTCAGAGCTAATACTGAACTGTTCCACACCACTGAACCCAGGGAGGAGGAGGAGGAGGAGGAGGATGGGGGAAAGAGGGGAGGCTAGGAGGGGAAAGAAGGACATGAGGAAAGACGGAGAGGAAAGGAAGTGAGGAAATAGGAGAGGACGAAAGATGGGACAAGTGGTGAGAAAAGAGGAGGAAAGTGAAAAAAGTAAGGACAAAGGAAAGAAAAATTGAAGATGATGAGGGGGGAGGAGGAAAGAAGGGAGAAAGGAAGAGTAGATAACGGCATGAAAAGGTAGAAAGACAAGCGCATGAAAGATAGGAGTAGAGGAGAAGAATAGGTAAGGAGGTAAGGACATAGGGAAGAAGAGGAGGAGAAGGAAAGAAGGGAGAAAGAAAGGGCATATGGGGAAAAAGGAGAAAAAATGGGGAATGGAGAGGACAGAGGAGAGGAAATGAAGCAGGGATGGGAGAGGAAAGAAGAGACCGTAAGGACACAGGGAGTAAGAGGAGAGGAGGGAAAGAGAGGAAGCAATGATGGAAAAGGTAGACATGAGGAAATAGAAAAAAGGAAAAGGGGGTGAGGTCATAGGAGAGGACAACAGAGGGGACAAGAGTTGTGAAAAAAGAGGAGGAAAGGAAAAAAGTAAGGACATGGGGGAAAATGGAAGATGGGGAAAGGATGAAAGGACAGAAAAAGGAGGAAAGTAGAGGGGAAGAATAGAGGAGATGTAAGGAAGTAAGGACATAAGATAACAGACAAGGCAGGGATAGAAGAGGGAAGAAAAGAAAGTAATGACAGGGAGGAAGACGAAAGCAGGGAAAGAGATGGAGTAAGGAGGGGAAAAGAGGACATGAGGAAATAAAGTAAGGACATAGAAGAGGATAGAGGGGAGAGAGGAGAGAAGGACTGGTGACAGAAGAGGAGGAGAGGAAAAAGTAAGAACAAAGGAAAGAAAAACGAGAATGGGGATTAGAGGAGAAGAATAGAGGAAATGTAAGGAAATAAAGATGTAAGGTAAAATGAGGAGAAGAGAAGAAGCAAAGAAAAGAGAAAGGACAGGCATAGGAGCAATGGAGTGGGAAAGGATGACACTTGGAAAGATGAGGACAGGACAGGGAGAGAGAAGAAGGAGACAGAAGGGACACAGAAGTGGCTAGAAAAGGGAAGGAGAGGACAAAAAAGTCAGGACATAGGAAGCTTAAATGGAGATGATAGGGAAAGGAGGGAAGAACAGAGGGAGGAAGAGAAGGGAAAAGCATGAAGGGATTGCATGTTGCATGAGGAGAGGAGAGGTAAGGGCATAGAGTAGGAAGTAAGGGTGTATGAAGACAGAAGAGGGTAAGAGGAAGAGATGGCAACACAGAGGAAGGAGGAAAGGAAGGAAATAAAGACAGGGAAGAGGAGGGAAAGACGGGATAAATGCACAGGAATGATGAGGAGGAATAAAATGAGGTGAAGAGGGAAAAGGAGAAAAGGAGAGTGAAAGAAAAGGATGGGGAGAAAATGGGAGAGGCTGAGTTCAGAGGAGGTGAAGGTGAAGCTGATTAAACTTTCCTGTGCAGCTGTCACCTCCTTCTCCTCCTCTTGCACCCCTCTTTCATCATCCCTCTTTTTTCACAGCTGCCCTTCAGCATATGTGATCTGTCTTTCTCTGTCTATTAATCTTCATTGTTTTTTTTTTGCATTTGTTTCTTTATTTCCTCTGACCTCCTGCACTCATATTAACATTTTGTTCAGTGAAATTACCTCAACCCCCCCAAAACAATGTGATGCCACAGTGCAGACGCAATAAATACTGATACAGACTTATGTCTAAAATAAAGTTAAATTCAATTGAAATATTGAGCAGATTGATTGCAAGCTTTTCATATTTTTTCTGGTTTTTATCCACGTTCAATTTATGCATTTAAAAAAAGTGAAAATTTTCAAAAAAAATCTTGAAATATCGCAATTTTTTTTTAGCTTTGCTGAGGTGGAAAAGTTGCTGTATTGATTAAAGCAAAATGCAACAAAGGAAATGGAACAAACTGGAAACACAGTTAGTGAATAAATCAAGATGTGCATATGACATGCGACTTAAAGGGACAGTTCACCCAAAATCAAAATTAAATATTTTTCCTCAGGCCTGTACTGCTGTGTATCCATCTATACTGCTTTGTGTGTGTTGCAGAGTTTTCGAGATATCAGTCTCAGCGACAGTCAAACGGTTCAGTCAAGATAACCCACAGACTTTGCTGTGAACAGTTTCATGTCAGAACTACTTTCTTTCTGCAGTAGAATCCACCGAAACTACTTTATTTCTCATAACAACAAAAGTAGTTCCTAAATGAAACTGCTTGCAACAAGGTTTGTGGAATATCTTGAGAAACCGGGTCATGATTTCTGGAAAGAGACACTGGTTTTGACTTTATCAAAAGTACTTTTTGGTGCTTTGAGCACCACAAGCTGAGTGCCATTTAGTGCCATTAGACATAACACATCTCTATGGCTGATATCTCCACAACTCATACTGAAAACATATAGATGGATGAACTGCAGTACAGCTCAGGGGAAATATGTATATTTTCTGTATTTTGGGTGTGAATAGTTCACTGAAACTTCCACTTCACTGTGGACTGAAACATCAGATCTGTGTGGTGTGATGAGTAGACTGTAACATTCATCAAATTAAAACATGAAACAAACAGAAATGTCATGTTTCCATCCTTTTTCTACATTTTTTCACCATTTGAGATTTGACTGTTGCTCATTCAGTTACAGCATTTGGTTGTGCAGTCTTCCTCTGTCATAGCATAATGGCACACAACTCTGAATAACTACTTAACAGTTCTGGCTTTTTGGTATTTCTTTTAAGCCAGTTACAATTGTCTCAGCCGGCGCAAAGCCCAGGATGCAGCAGTAGTGCCCATGCAAACTAGTGTTGGGGTGGGGCTTGTTTTGGTGGGACATTTGCAAGTGCAGGAGGCAAACCCTGGTATTAAAATGGCTAAATTCCTGTCAAAGAAAAGGTCACAGATTCTAGCTTGTTCACGTTTGTACCATCTGCAGGCAGGTCAGGATAACTTGTTGGTCTCTTGGACGTTGTTCTTCTTGTTTTTTGAAAACGGTAACACACATGATTGCAGAAGGAGAGGAGAATGTTGTCTGAATTAGGGAGCCGCAATGAGCTAGCTCTACCTCAGTGCCTGCTGTGGCTCAGTAGGCTAACCTGGATGAAACTTCTTTATAATTTTAATTTTGTTTCGCTTTTAATAATGTTTATGAATCTGTATTCTTTAGTCTGAAACCTTCTGGCAGTAGCAGTGTGAGACTAAAGGCATAGTGTTAAATTCACAGATTTTCCAGCCATGCATAAATAAATAACACAATGGCCACATATGAAATATCCTTCTGTCCTCAATAAAAGTCACGGTGGCTAAAAACATTACAGAATGGTAAGACATCATTAACAAAAGCTTTGGTTGCATACATCTTCATGTTTTTTTTTTCAGTCTGTTGACATTTTAAACTAAAATATGATATCTGAGCAGCAGTAGATTGATTTTACAACATGGATTATGAATCCTGGACCCGTTAACGTGTTTAGTTTGGGCGTATTTGTTTTGTTTTTATTAATGGTCGACATTGAAAAGTCGCTTCCTTACAGGACGGCTCCCTGTAATTTGTTTTCCCTGCGTTTTCACATGCCAAGTTTTGTTGTTATTAATTCATGTTACTATTCATCTTTAGTAATTAATACCCTCAACTCATATCCATAAAATTCCCATTATTACACCATAATGTTCATTATCTTATTAGTCATATGAGCTTTGCTTAATTATGCCGTGTTGTGCAATAATGAATTTGTACATTAAAGTTTCCTTCCAAAGTAGATAACTGCTGTTGTCAAATTAAATGACAAAATGTCTGGAGGCAAATAATTATAAATATTCACTGAATACAGTGAATAATGTCACTGTTTAAATGGCAAAGACGTTAAGAGGGAACTAAATGTTTGACTAAATTGCAAAGTTACTCATTGTATCTTCCAGGTTTCTGAGCCACAGCATGGTTTACTGTAAGCATGAGTCCTGTTTTTTATTTTCCAAAATGTAACCTTTAACCATAGAAAATCTCCCACTGTTCTGTTTGTATTTGAGCTAATATGTTCTTTTTAAACCCTAAAATTATTAAACCCAACGGTTTCAATACAAATATCATCCTGCTTTTCTGCAAAAAAAAAGTCTTTTTAAAAATATAATGAACAAATATAATTAATTTTAAAGCATGTTGCCAGAGGTATAAACTGAACAGGTATTACACCAGGATCAAACATGAATACATACAAACTGGTCTGTAAAACAAAACAAGTAAGTTTGACATACTTGAATTTATTTAAGTAACATCTGGTAGAAAAAATGCAAAGAAACAAAAAAGAAACAAACACAAAAAGAAACTTTAGTGAGAATAAAAAAATCTGAGAATCTGAAACACAGCTTGTCTGAAGTATGGTGTTACTTCTGATACAATTTTCTAATATTCTGAATGTATACAAGTAAATACATGTTGCATGAAAGTCTTTAAAGGTGATGTGTGACATTTACTTCCTCAAGAACTCGAAACAGAGCACCAGCTTCTCAGAGCAAAACAAATTAACTTTGTTTTCTCATTAAATTTGGGGATCAAATATGGAACAAAAGTCTTGTTGCCTATTCCTCACAACAAAATGTTTTCAGAAGCTTATTTTAGTGTATCGTTTTGCTGTAATATGAGAATATTATAACCAGGAGGCTGCCATTTTGGCTCTGGCTTCCAACAGAGACTCCTGAAACTCAGATCAATCTGTGAAATTAAGTATGAACATGTTTCCATTAATGTTTTCAAAAGAATATTTATGTGTACTGTTGAGCTGTAATACAAGATTATTTGTGACCAGCTGGCAGACAACTGGACTCGAGTCATAGGGACTCAGACTCGAGTCGACTTGAGTCGCAAATTTGACGACTTGCAACTCGACTCGGACTTGGAGGGTCAGAGACTCGAGACTCGACTCGACTTGAGACAAGATGACTGCCGCCCCCATCACTCTTTCACCTGACTGCTGCTCTCTCCTCTCTCTGCCCCCTGTCTCAGCCATAGACTGTAAAGGTCTATGGCTGAGACGAGAAATAGAAGAAAGAAATAGAAGTATATAGTTTCTTTATCTATGGTCCTGGCACCCCCTGCACCCTCCAACCTGGGCCCTGGAATGTAGCCTTTCCCCATCTACCTTGGTCTAAATGATCAAACATGTAATGTAAGAATAGATCAAATTAACAGCTTTATGCTTTAATCCATGCAGACTAGACTGCATGCTCTTTTTTGGATGGCGAGCAATAGTGAGAATAGACTCGACAACCTTGTGACTTGACTTGACTTGACTTGACTTGACATAACCTTGTGACTTGACTTGACTTGACTTGCCCATGACAAAAAAACTTGGGACTTGCTTGAGACTTGGACCGAATTACTTGATACTTGCTTGGGACTCGAATTGGAGGGACTTGTGCAATTGTCTGCCAGCTGGCCGCCATTTTGGCTCTGGTTTCCAGTGAAAACTCCTGAAAGTCAGATCAAACTGTCTAACCGGCAGTGTGGTTCAAAGATGGCTCAAGATCTTGTTACTAAATTGCCTATTTCTTGCTGAAAATGTTTTTCAGAAACATTTTTTCATTTTCTGTTTAGCTATAATACAAGATCTATTTTTTTACCATTTTGTCTCTAAAACTCACAGACTTCACCCTCTGCTCAGGATGTCATATCTCCACTTCATCTTTACAAAGAAAACAGTTGTTTGCTGACATCTTGTTAGACTGAATGTTGTATATTGCACCTTTAAGTAAATCCAGTAAAATACCACCAGTTGTTTTCCAGTTGGAAACAGTTTTATAGTTTTTACTCAAGTTTTATACATAATATATTTTACAGACACTTCATAGATTTTCGCTCTGAGTCATCCGCATGTAAATAGTTTTCATTTTCTCCTCCAACTCAGTGAAGAAAAGAAATATAAAGTCCTCATAGTCCCGTGTGTGTGTGTGTGTGTGTGTGTGTGTGTGTGTGTGTGTGTGTGTGTGTGTGTGTGTGTGTGTGTGTGTGTGTGTGCGTGCAGCTAACAGGATTGGAGCTAACAGGATGGAGAAAGCTGTAATACTGCTGAGGCTGTCAACACGGCTCTCCACTCTGTGAATGATGTGTTTGTTTGTGCGTGTTCACTCTGCTGCTCACTTTGGCCCCGCCTCAACACATGATGTCATCGGTTTTCCTCGAAGGTCATGTGATGCAACATGTGGCATCAGTCGGGCGAGCGTTTCTGACAAGATTGTTTAGTTTGTACCTTGGGAGGGGACGCCTGAAACGGCGTGTGTCATCACTGTTTGATTTAATATTTTACTTTAGCAGTGATATGAGTAGAAGTGATGCGAGTCACAAAATGACAAAAAACATCAAATCAAAAGTGATTTTCTTTCTTTAATATAAAACAGTGTAATATTACCTGAAGCTGTGTGTGTGTGTGTTAGTTTAGCAGCAGCCGGCCTGCTTGCTGTCATGCTCGGGTTGATGTTAAAGCAGCGTGGCAGGCAGAGATTGGTAAAACAGATAGATGGTGCGAACGCGTCCAAACACCGCGGGACATTTTCCAAAATGTCTCAATGAGAGAGAGACAGAGAGAGGCTGATATATCTTCTTCCTGTGTGCCACAGAGCTCCACTTTTGTCCAGAAACTACAGCCCCTATTCCAAAAAATGCTGGGACGCTGTGTAAAATGTAGATAAAACTGAATGCAATGACACATCAACCTAAATTTAATTGAATACAATGGATCCACAGCGTGTTATTTCAGAGCAGTGGGCTTTTTTTCAGGATAACAGGCTTAACTTTACATTGACAGACAACAGACCCTTATAAACAGATGATCAACTTGTAACTCAACTCGTCCTCGCTTATTATTGTAAATTTACAAGGTTGCATGCATCCTGTGCTCCTGCAGAGTTCCCGCAGCCTGCCTGCACACACAATAGCAGACTGGTCTGGCTGGTCTGCAGTTTCTTCATGGATCGCCACCGCAGAAGAGTTGATCAGTATTCATTCATTGATTAATTTGTTCATTTGCATTCATTTGTGCAGACGTGATTGAACACAACTGAAGGTGAAGTCGGAAGTAACTGGGTGAGCTGACAAACTCCTGGGCTGAACATGTTGCTCAGTAGACTCTTTTTAAGATTCTCTTTCTGATAATTCAGTTTTATAGAGATGTTTCCTGCAGGAGTTTCTGCCATTGATTCACTGTCTCACCAAAATAACTTGCATTTGCAGCTGCACTAGTAGAACATTCATTTGAATAGAAATTGCAAAGTATTTGCAAATCATTATTTAATATTATAATTTCTCTTTTATAGAGTAAAACAACTTTTTGGACTTGCGGTTGTGTTAAAAACACATGAATGAGCCACACTGTTACACCGGCTGACATGTCCCTTAATTACCATGAAGACAAACAGTGCAGTTTATTTTGATTCAGTTCCACATGCAGACACTGTCCTGCTGCCCCAAACCACTGACTAGAGCATCAAATGTGGATTAATCCGCTGCTGAAAATAGTCCCCAGCAAATTGACTCACTGCTGCTCCATTTTCTTTTCCTCCCTGTTTCTTCCTTCCTCTGATTCAACCTGTAGTTTCCTGCTTCTTCCTCCTCCCTCTCTTGTAATCCATCTCTCTCTGTCTCGCAGTAGGATGGAGGGACTTACCAACAGCTCTCTGCTGGAGTTCACACTGATCCCTCCATCACTACAATCCTATTGGAGGATGATTATCCTTGTAATGATGCTGTGCGTCTGCGTGTGTTTAGCGGCAGGAGGTGTATCCTGGTAGAGATTATATACACACACTCCTTCATATTCTACTTCCCATCATGGCTACCAAGCAAGGTTTTTATTCTGTTTGCTGTTGTTTTTTATTTTATTTTCTTTCTGTGTCAGTAACCAGAGTAAAACTCCACCACACTGCTGGTTTGTCTTGAATCAATGGTCAGGTCACCCAAAATACACCTAAAAGATCATCCTAAACTAAATGAAACTTTCTGGAACATGAATCAGTTGCTTTTGAAGAGCTTGACAATCCCATTTTGTTGAAATCCTCTAAATCCACAATTCAATTAGGCTTTTAAAATTTTAAGGTCAAAATATGATTTAATTTATTAATTTAAACCTGTTTCTTAAAAAAAAGGTAGTCTGTGGGTAAGCTACGCTCTATATTTGTAGCATTTTTTGTCTTTGAACATGCATCAAACACCACAAGTCTTTATTTAATATTTTGTTTTTTATTAAAAGAAAAAAGTTATTCTGTTAGAATTTGCAGATTCTGCTGATTCTGATTTTGATGTTGATGACTGAAACTGAAAGCTCATTTTGACCAGTTTTCGATTTTTGAAAGTGTGACACCCTAATTAGATAAAATAGATACTGACGATGTTTTTTCAGATGAAGGAAGGTAATAAATGTTTAAAATTGTATTGTATCATGACTGAAATGTTCTTTTAGCTTGGTTCATTTACAGAAGGTCACTGTAAATTACACATAAATACACATAGTAAAAAATGCCATAATTAGCCAAAAAGCTATTTTTCCATGGCAAAGATGGCTAAGCCCCTCTGGCCTCCTAATCCTTTACGATAATTAAAACGTGTAGCAAAAACAATGTCAAGATTTTAATAAACACATTTTCACAGCATCAGATATGAAATAAACTCAGGCTGTTTGTCATATTTCTCTTCTTATTTTTCTTCTATTTAACTTTGACTCAATTGAACGCACATGCACGCACACACACACACACACACACACACACACACTCATTCAGCTCCATACTGAACGGTTGCTACCAACATGACAAAACACAGAATGGTTGGTTGTTGGGTGCTCACACAAACACACACAAATACACACACACAAATACACAAAAAAAACAAAATCTTATTCAGTCTCTCTCACCGTCCCTCTCAGCAGGTTTTAATCCTGTAATTTGTTGGGTTTATTTCACCAAATGACCGGGTTATTGTGCCTTTATGATCAATACAAGACTGGAGACCCAATCGTTAACACTCTTTCTTTCTCTATTCTGTCTCTCACTTCTTACTCTGCCTACAGGACCTCACTACACCTCTTTTTTTCTTCTGTTCTCACTGTTTTTGTTTCATCTCACTCTTTGCCCTCTTTTCATGTCTCTCTCTTTCAGATCAATCCCTTCTTCTCTTCTGTCAATCCTGATCTGCTCTTCTTCTTTTCTCTCCTTTCTTTCATCCCTTTTATTCTCCTTTTCTCTTTTTTTATCTGTTTATGTTTCTTTCTTTCTTTCTCTCTTTCTTTCTTTCTCTTCTCTCTCAGTAGGTAGATTGGTTTTGGCACTCAGTCCCCTGATCAGTGAACACACACACTCGTAGCGAGCGGTGGTGTCATCGCCATGGCGATGTCAGCAGGCGGGGCTTAATCCAAAGTGACACTTGTTCTCTGCCTTCCTTTCCCATCGCCATGGAAGCAATTACCCTCCTCCTGAAGGGCCTTTTGTCTGGGTGTGTGTGTGTGTGTGTGTGTGTGTTCTCGTCCTCCCCGGAGTTGACGGGGTGGAACCTCGGCTGTGGGTCACCTGATTGGCTGAATTGAAAGATGGGAGTGAGAGGAACAGGGAGAGCGTCCAGAGGAGGACAGAGGGAGAGTGAGATTTCAAAGAAAAGGAGGAGAAAGAGAGGGAGTTCTCATCTTTCTTCTCCACCTCCTTCAACATCTCTAGCTCCTATCGCTCATGTCTTCCATCTTTTATCTGAATTATGTATTTTTTCACAACAGAAGCAGCACCTGAACTTTTACATCTTAAATATTGTGCATCCAAACTGAAAAAAAGCAATCAGATCTTTATTTACTTGAAGAACAACATCACATTTGGTCCTGGTGTGAGGAGCCCTTATGGACAAACCACATATGAATTCCTTTGCAGCCTAAAAGCTGTGAAATATACCAGTGGTTTTCTACCTTGTTGTACCCAAGACACACCATCTGTACAAAATATCCTCTATACGCAACCTAACCAGTGGAGGTACCAGCCAATCAGAGGCAGAGTACCTGGAGGGTTTTTGATGCGTCAGACTTTAATAATTCCCACTAAGTGGCAACTGCGCAAGTTCTGTTTGCTTTGATGGAAGGTTTTTAAAGACTGAGAAACAAACGCATACAAAGTACTGATGTAGAGATTTCATAGGTTTTTGTGTAGTTGTATACTGCAGTAATAATTGTGGTGTCACAAAATCCCATGGCACACCTGGAAATACCTGTTCCTTCCAGGATTTCACAGGCCTTTTTTGGGGGGGACCGTTGCGGATGATTTTGCGGCAGCTTTTCTAAAACACTGTGATAGATGTTTCAATGTTTTTAGGCATTTCTTTATACCAAGTAAATATTGCAAAATAAAGGTTTTTTTTTGTATAATTCATTAAAAATGAAAAACAACAGCCTGCTCTAACTAACCTCACCAAAAAGGCTCGGAATTACAAAAATTATAGAAATATGCTTTATGTGTAAATGAAGAAGTACACTTGGGGGGGGGGGGGGGGGGGTTCCACAAAGAAGAAGAATCTTTTTGGAAGTCAAATTCAATCAAAATAGCACACAGTGATAAAATAAAAGTGGACAGAGCACTGGACAGAGTGTTAATAACAATGACTAACTTTGTGTGATAAAATAAAGACTGTGATAAAATAAAAAAATATATACATACAGAAAAGTAGTGAATAATATAACAAAGCATAGAGTCGTTCCATTGAGATGTGCATGTATGACATTTGCATGGGGAAATGCTCTGACTGGTGGAACCTGTGTGAAGCTCCAATTTGTGTAAAAGTTGCAGTTTGGACAAAGTTGCACACATAATTCATGAGGATCGGTTGAATTTGCATGAATTGTTGCCATCGCAACTTCCTGGAGGAACTGGCTGATCTCATGTTACACCAGTGTGACTTCATCAGTACAACGTTATTAGAAAACAGGACGCAGTCACACAACTGAACACAGCAGTGAATGAAAATGGTACCTCGATGCATGCAAGACATTAATAAGCAACATAAATCAAACACACTGACACTTCTTATACTATAAACAGTAACGCATCAGTAAGGCAGCGTACACATCTGCACAGTACAGGTGTATAAAGGTTACAGTTACTTCGCTCAGTCTGTGCTGCACACACTGGATGTGAGGCTTCGTGGTGCAGTGGTTGTTGGTGCTCTCTTGTGCACAGTGGACTGCAGTCCATTAGTGAGTTAGATAGTCGTTGTACTCTCTTACCTCTGACTGTGGTTCATTCAGTCGTCCACAGTCTGCTCTGAGTTCAAGTCTTTAATGTTGTTTATTCTCAGAATGAAATATGATGAATCCAGTCAGTTTCTGTCTTGCTTTCAGTTCACTTTAGTTTCAGTTAAAGCTCATTTATGCTCTA
The DNA here is from genome assembly GCF_056507025.1 of Lutjanus erythropterus. Taxonomy (NCBI): domain Eukaryota; kingdom Metazoa; phylum Chordata; class Actinopteri; order Lutjaniformes; family Lutjanidae; genus Lutjanus; species Lutjanus erythropterus. The sequence continues at coordinate 31,242,579 of NC_139334.1, read as the reverse complement.
TACCAAATACATATACAGGAACGGACAGTCTTCTGTCTGTACTTCTGCAAGTCTTCTGAAAGCTTATGTATACGGACTGAGTCATGAGTGGTGGGGGCAGTGTAGCAGCGTAACCAATATAGTTCAAGTGTTTAAAAAATCCAAGGGTATTGGAAACGATGTTGGTCGTCAAATAAGCAGTGAAAAAAATTCACCGTCCACATTTCGTGATGTGTTTAATGGTGCGCAGGCCGCCTCCGTTTATAACGTCGCCTGCACTTCTGCCTCATCCTCAACAGGTTCATTTTTACAGCCTCTGTCTGAGTGTTTGCTGTAGTCTGAAACTTTCGACTCTGAGTGGAGCCCTCTAGTGGAAGTATTACTTAACATCCATGCCAACGTAAAGAATGCATGGAAAGTGACGGTTATATCATACCATTATTAAAACATTTGTGTCTATTTTCATATGTAAAATGAGCATAAATGAGCCTTTAGTTTCCAGGGTGGGTTTGCCTGTTTGAGTTTAATTTTTATTGTCTAAAAATCTTTAGTTTTGGTTTAGTTTTTATTGTTTAAAATATTTAGTTTCGGTATTAGTTTTAGTTTTGTCTGTCTGTACTTACTCCTTGTTTCTCTTGTTTTCAGTCCCTGCTACACACAAATACACAATTATGATGTATCTCTCCTGCTCCATCTCTTTTCTCTTTTTGTTTAATATCTCTCTTCATATTAATTCTCTTTCTTCCTGTTTTTTCACGTGTGCTCTCTCTCTAACATACATTTCATATCTGAACGTCCATCTTAACCAGATTCACATCTGTGTGGGCTTTGTTTAATTTTAAACTGTGTGTGTGTGTGTGTGTGTGTGTGTGTGTGTGCGCGCGCAACGAAAGAGATTTCTATCAGTTGTTAAGGGCCTCAAACTCTACTGATTGTAAAGTTTGTGTGTGTGTGTGTGTGTGTGTGTGTGATGGCTATCAGCGGTCAGGACCTCAAACCTCCCCAGATTTCCCCGTCGGCCACCGTGCAGCGCTCCTCTGAGTTTTATCTGCCGCCTTCATCTCTCTCTTCATATTGCTCGCCGTGTTTCTCTTTATCTCATCGCAGACGTTCCTGTGCGGATTTTTATTTTTTAAATATTCTTCCTCTCAGTTTGGCCTCTGTGGATGGATGAGCTGATCATGTAAACAGATACTCTGATATCTGGACAGGACAGAAAAATTAAGTAGAGAGTTTATTCCAAAATAGAAATGGGACAGAAATTGACTTCTGTTTAAACACAATGAGGCAGGACTGAAGGTAAATATGTTTTAGTCTCTGAGGAACAGAACCACACAATCAAATCTCAGTAGACGCTTTCAGTTTGTTGCCTAAAAAGAATTACATTTTGTCTTGTGTGAGTGATTCAGGGTCTCTGACAGCTGCTACATGATGGTTCAAAAAGCCATACATTAAAATCATCCAAGCTGTTTTTATTTGCTGTTTGTTGGAAGAATTATTTTTTGTTTGTTTGTTTTTTTGGGGCCTGCAAAATGAAATTGTTTTAATTGAAAATGTTAAAATTTACTTTCGCTTCAGTGAATTTACTCCGGTATTGTTTTTAAATACAGTGTTTTGAATTTCTAAAAGTTTATCAAAAAATAAAAAGTAAATTAACTCAAGAAAACATCAGTAGTAAAACTTTTTGAAAAGTTGGGCTGAAAAGTCAAAAATCTATCGCAGTTCATCACCTTGAAATTTTGACTTTGCTCAATTTTTTTTGTTTTTACAGTGCAGGTTATAAGTCAACATTCAAATGTTGTACGTTCTTCTTTTCTTTTGTTTTTTCATGTCTATTAATTCTGGTATTTCTGCCAAATTGCAGATAAACTTTGGGTAACACTGGCAAAAGATATATGTAGTCTTTTCCAGAATTCACATCATGTGTTTGTCTAACCAGATATCCTGCTTCAATCCACATTTGTTTGCGTTTAGCCTTTCAAAAACGTTTCCAAATAATTACTTTTAAATAATTTATATAATAGAAAATATGTATTAAATAGAACATGACTCTGCTTTTTGAAATAACTCACAGTTAAATGAAAAACTTATGTTCCCCTACTTCTAAACAGCATACATCACTTTCCAGTCACACATGTTCGTCTGAAGGAAACACTTCATCACAGGTTATTTAATGATGTTACTGAGTAAATAATATGTGAGCCGATTGTCCCTGTAAATCGAACAGAATCAGAAAAGAGTCTTAGTGATGCTGACTGAAGAATTTAATGTGAAAAAATCCGACCCTCCCTTAAAACACCTGATCTTAGACTGGAGTTTGGTTTGACAGTCTGTCCACTCACCAGGAGCAGAAGGTATCGAAACATTAATGATAAAAATAAAGAGAAAATCCTGCTTCAAACCATATTTTTTTGGCATTAAGCTTTTCAAAAACAAAATCTTCACTGCAATCTAAAACCTGTTTGCTCCCCTGCTGCCAAAAAAAGGGAAGCACCGACCTGTTTTAATGGAGCAGTCTAACAGAACCATAAATTACATTTATGTTGATGAAACTGACAAGTTATATTCATTAAAATATATATATTTAATTAAAAAAAAGACTAACTCATTTAATCTAACAAATCATTTTATTGAAACTGAGGATTTTGTTCTGTGATTTTTCTTTTTTTATGGTAAGAATATCATAAATTATGATGACAGACATTCAAAACTTCATTCAAAAACCTCAATAAAAGCTCTGGATGTGACAAAATGACATCAGGTGCAGGTCAGTGAGCTGTCAGCTTAAAAAACGTAGTATTGTCTCCAAAATGTTCATGTCAGTGTGTCAGACTTCAGTGTGTGAGGAGCTCAGACAGTAAATCCTGCCCTGTCACATGACTGATGGCAAGTTTGACCTCCAGTCGACCTGGAAGTTAAACTTCGACCTTCCCAGCATGCTCTCTGCCTACACGCTCTTAAAATAGTCAAACACACACACGCACGCACATATAAAGAAACACACATATCTTCCTTTCAGCTGACAAGCTCTTTAAAAAGCCATCGACCCACCTCGCTGAACTTTACGACATCACACACACACACACACACTCGCACACGCGCACACACCTCGCCTGCCGTGACAAGCTCTTTAAAACACCATCAAGTCACCCGGCTGAACTTTACGACATGGTTTCATTTCATGTTTATAAGACCCAAACACCAACACACACACACACACACACACACACACACACACACACACACACACCGATCACAACAAGTGTTGCATTTACCTACTCAGCCGCTACATGATAAATATGTCTGTTTGAGTCAAGGTCAAACACACCTCCCTGTCCACTCACACACACACACGCACACACACACACACACACACACACACACACACACAGCAGACAGACATGAAGACATATTTGTCGTCCATCACCATAATGTTTTCCAAGTTTGTGGAACAAATAAATTTCGTCTGCTCGTCGTCTCCCAGCAGCCATCACTGCACGCCTCACACACACAGACATGTGTGAGTAAATACAGTCAATGTAACATGTTTGTTTTTAAATCAGAAAATCTGCTGCTGCTTTATTTATTGTGTTATGAATAGAAAAATCTGTGGGTCGAAATTTTAAAATAAATATACATTCTTCTTGTTCCATCCTGTCTAGACTCAATACTTTTACAGCTCTTATCAAAATGAGTATGAGAACCTGAAATATACAAGCTGACATTGAACTTTTGTTTATTTCTGCAGTACTGTTTGATTTAAATTGACTTAAAGCATTTTTATGAGGCTTCTTGGGTTTTGGCAACACTTTTCACAGTGAGGTACCTGCTTTGAGTATATAGAGACCCAATATATAGCATGTAAAGCACACATGCATCACTTAGGACCGATATTTTCATGCTACATGACATCATCATTTCATTCAGTTTTGTAAAAAGTATTTGTGGTTGGTTGGAGTGTTAATCAGGTTGCATCTGTCAAACATGGCAATATTCAATAATTATATAATAGTGTGGGTGATTTGCACTCATGGACACCGAGAAATGGCGAGTAGATGACAACAAACTCACAGCAATAGGTGTTGAAGCTGGAGGTGACAACATGTGGAACGTTTACGGATTTCACCTTTAAAATTTATGACGAGGAAGTCCAGGAAGAGTCCATTTGAGTTGAAAAATAAAATAAAATGAATGAAATTTAAGTTTGAAAAACAAAATGATTACACAAATGATCTCTCCTCTCCTCTCCTCTCCTCTCCTCTCCTCTCCTCTCCTCATTTATTGTTTGTTCTCCCTGATAAATAAATGACAAACAGTATGAAAATGATATTCTTCGCCAGATGACAGCCATTTTTCATCTGTAGCCCTAAACAACTCCTCCTCCTCCTCCTCCTCCTCTAAAGTGTTTGTCCGCTATCCCTCCATCTCATCCCTCTCCTTCTCTTTACACCCCCCTCTCCCCCTTTTATCCCTCTAACACTTTTTCTCTCGCATTTTTTTGCTCCGGCAAAAATTAATCACCTGTCTTTATGTGTGTGTGTGTGTGTGTGTGTGTGTGTGTGTGTGTGTGTGTGTGTGTGTGTGTGTGTGTGTGTGTGTGTGTGTGTGTGTGTGTGTGTGTGGCCGGCAGGAAGCCCACAGAGGTTTTTAGCAGCTGATTTATTGCCGAGTTAATTCATAACGGCGTCCGATGATGATGAGAGGCCGCAGGAAAGTATGGTCGTCACTGTTGTTGTTGAAGGGTGAAAGAGAGGGAGAATAAACAGAGCAGCTCTTTGATATAAAGTAATAGAGTGGAAAGTGATGGAGAGGATGGAGGAGAAGAGGAAGTAATGGAATAAAGGAGAAGAGAGGCAGACTGTCAGGTACTCGGTTTAAATATGAGGTAATACAGTAAAGGAGGGGGGGATCCGGGAAGAAGGTGAGGTCTGATGGTGCAGTTCACTGAAGGTTTCTCATAGTTTTATCTGAAGGAGTCAAATGTCACTTTGAAACAATAGTCATGTGTCCATCTATGAACTCTGCAAATGTCCAAAAAAAAGAAAGAAAAGAAAATGCAAATTAGACACATTTTCATCAACTGGTTTGGAGCAAATAACGTTGTCTATGCAAAACATAATTTCATCAGAAGCTGGTGGTGTATGCTATGTTAAAAAAAAAACAGAAGAGTTGAAGCAGAGGTTACAAACAAACAAAAACCAGCCAACCGCCAATAAACCAAGAAGAGAGAGAAGAAGAAGAAGAGGCAAAACCAGTTGCCTTGACCATCTATGAGAGGAAAATGGAGTGAGGTCCTAAGGAATTTATTTCAACTGCAGAAGTTGTAATTATTCTTTCAGAGAACAGTTGATGCCAACAGTGGAAACCCTTCTTCTTCTTCTTCTTCTTCTTCTTCTTCTTCTTCTTCTCCTTCTCCTCCTCCTCCTCCTCCTCCTCCTCCTCCTCTTGAAGTGGAAATAGCTGATCAGTCATGAGTTAAATGTTTGCTATGTCAGAACTTATTCTGAAAAAGTGTTTCCATCTCCCATAAAGCTTGTTAACTCCTTCTTGAAAAAGGCATAAACCACCTCAAGGGAGCGTAAAAACTTCTTTTTTTGTGAAATTAAGTAAGGTTTTTCAAATTTGTTGTTTAGCTAAACCCTTTCTAATCCGATGCTTCACAATGCTGATAAAAACACACGGATGGACACGTGGCTCCTGAAAGCATAAGAAAGGAAAATCACTGAAAGTCATCAAAGGATGTCATCTGCAAATTTGCATATTCTCATATCTATAAATTGTAATCTCCTGGTGCCAGATGAAGTCTGATTCATTTTTTCCCAATTTTGGAGTCGGGACCCCACGTGGGGTCACTTGATATGCAAATTGGGGTCACAAGAAAATTGCATAAATTAGAAATAGTCAAGTCAGGTCATACATCATGCACCCTTTATACCTTAACCATCAGTATGCAGAAGGAAACACTCCCACCAAAACTTGTGGAATAAACCTCAAAAAGAGCAGCAGAGAAGGGATCCTTCCTCCTGATTGGATGTTTGACCCATCAGTCCACCTTGATCTCCCTACGTGGACTTTGACGCTATTTATACAACATCACCTCATTTCTTCCTTTTCTCCCGTCATAAATACTATGGCCACTAGAGGTTGCCTCCCAACAATAAATGCACGTATTTATCGTAATGCACCGCTGGCACAGACGACCATATGGCTGTTTTTCTGGTGAGGACGCACTGGTCATTTAGCAGCTCCTGATTCTACCACAGGGTCGAGTTTTCCAGGTTGTCACTGAATTGCAGATGCTCGATTTTCATTTTTCTGAACACTTCTTTGATTTCTTGTCCATGTGGCTCAAACTTTGAGATTGAAACTTTATTTTCCTTTTAAATTAGAGAATAAAAAACCTGCTTCAGCTTTGTTGGAATCGCACCTCATCAGTCTTTCACTTCTCTGTGTTGCACATTGACGTGTGCAATTTAGTTTTTTGTAGGAAAGGAGGCAAGCTTTCCTGTGAAGACACTTTGACTGGGTGATTGACCCATTTCATTATGAATCAGTCTCTGTGGATCTGCTGGTTGGTGCTCTTGAACAGCTGATTGAGCCATCATGCTAACAAATGCTACAACAATAAGAAATTATTGAGTTTTGGAGAGGAAGTTTTGATTTGGAGATTTCCCAGAGTTGAACCTGAAAACTTGGGCTCAGTTTGTTGAAACCATTAAATCACTTGTTGTCACAAAAGTTCTAATTTACTTATTTTTGTGTCATACATTTCAGAATTATATGATATTTATAGACTGGAGTTGATGGTGCTTTATTTTTTTCTTTTATTTGTCTTGAAGTTTTCTCCTCCGCTATAACTTGAGGTTTTGTCTCATGCGATAAGAAGTCACATTCTGTAAATCATGTCCAAAAGTCAGATATCTTACTATGTTTTTTTCCTTTGCCATCTGTCCAGGCTGCAGGCTCTGAGGAAGGAGAAGTCACGGGACGCGGCACGGTCGCGGCGGGGAAAGGAGAACTTTGAGTTTTATGAACTGGCCAAGATGCTGCCGCTGCCGGGCGCCATCACCAGCCAGCTGGACAAGGCCTCCATCATCCGGCTCACCATCAGCTACCTGAAGATGAGGGACTTCGCCAACCAGGGAGACCCGCCGTGGAACCTGCGCATGGAGGGACCGCCGCCCAACACATCCGTCAAAGGTAGGATGGACACAGACATGGCTGCAGGACGGGGTTGGTCTTTAAACTGTTGCATGAGACTCTGTGTAGTTCCTGAAAAGATGTCTTTAGTTTTGTGGAGCAGAAAAAAACAACAGACAGACTCTTTAAGGGACTAGGGAGCAACGATTCGGTGAGGAATAAATCCCTGAGGATGTTTTCTTACCCCTGAACAAGAAAGTTTTCTTTCACAGTGATGAAAAGTCACAGAAAAAAACAATTTTAAATCCTACACTTTCTCCTTTTTCTTGTTGCTTCTTCGTTTGTTTTTTGCCGTATCTTTGGCTTTTGTTCCAATATTCAAAGCAAGAAGGTCACACAAACGGAACGTCTGAGCTTCTTGTGAGCTTATCCCAGGACATTTTCTATACCAAGAAAAGTCCAACTGAAAACTTTCCACAGAACTGACTTAAATAAAAAAATATAGCATATTGCAGCTTGAAAGAATCACTGCTGAACGTTATTGACCATATTTTTCTGTCCAAACAAGCGTTAACCGCTGTTACATCAGCCAAAAGCTGTTTCTCTGGTGTGTCAGTACTCATTGGCTTGATACAGACGGGGTTTCAATGAATCCGTGCAACAACGACTGACAGTTTTCTAACATCACTGTGAGCCTTTTCCAATGCAGTAATGCTGGGCTGCCACTGGTGTTTTCTTTCTGACTTAAGTTTTAGGTTTTCATGTTGCTCACACAGATTTGTATCAAATAGATTTACTAGAGACTGTCAGTGAAGACATCATGTGATCGCTTAAAGGTTCACTGATTGGTCCAAAGTGTCATGTTCAGTCAGTTCACACTGGATGCTTTCCTTGGCTTGGATCTGAGGTGGATTTAGATTTAAAATTTGGCTGTCAAGTCCATGTTCATGTGTTTGAAACTTACCAGGAAGTCCAGTTATTTCTTTTATTTTTCTCCAGTTTCTTTCCTGTTTCTTCATGGAGATATACATTTTCTGCATGAGTGAAAAAGTTATCTTTTTAACGTGTGCAGACACATTGTGTCTTTCTCCTAGTCTACTTACACCTTTCCACTTACTTTATATGCAAAAGTGATGCCTCTAGAATTCTCCTTGGATGGAAGCCCTGAGAGGCAAAAATCTTATCTAAACTACTTTCTTTCCTGTGTTTATGACTTAAAAACAGGTGAAAGAAGTCTTTTTATTCTGATGATAATCTTTTTAAGTTCCTAAAAATCTTTTAAACTTTTAAGTTTTGCCAAAAAAACAAAAACAATTTCCATTCAAAAAAATCTCTCTTGTGTAAATTACGTTTTTTCCTGTTATTTTTACAATCACAGGCCCAAAATACACACCCATGCACAAACAGGACCTACAGACATGCATTAATGCCAGAGTGAGGGTGTCACACACATACATAAAAATACATATAGTCAGGTGCCCTGAAGAGTTTGGGGTTCGGTGCCTTGCAAAAGGGCACCTCAGCAGTGGCCAGGAAGTGAACTGGCACCTTTCCAGCTACCAGTCCATGCTCTGTACTGACTGGTCTGTACTGGACTTGAACCAGTGACCCTCCGGTTCCCAAGCCAAGTCCTTACAGACAACTGCCAGCTACAGCCGCCCCAAATAAGCGGGGCATTATTCAGTCTGCGTTAATCAGCTTTATGATACATTTCTAGCCAAACAAAAGACATGACAGTAGTGTAAGAGAACATGCTAACACACAGTATACTCTGTACCTTGAGTGCATGGAGAAATTAATATTTACCTGGCAGAAAACATTAATACTTTTAGTCCTGTTTAGAACAAAAAAAAACAACAAAAAAAGCCTCATCTGCACACAATTGAAATACATAAATACACTTTTTTACTTTCTTTTTCTTTCACCTGTTCCTGATCATAAACACAGTAGAGAAAAAAAACCCCATCAGACTCAGAAAACTTTTTTTATTTTTTCGTCACTTGCCTCTTGGGGCTTCTGTTAACTTGGGTTCAATCTGAACGACACTTTTTTTTCAACAGCTTATTTATTTATTTGTCTTTTCACTTTCAAAAAGTTGCACATAACAGCTTAAAACCACCACTACTTAATATTATTTTTGTCATGACAGATTATGTTTGAGATGAAAAAGTTTTGGGGTTCTAACATCGTCTCACTGTAAACTAAAACATTACCGCAGCTTTAGCCTCTCATTTAGCTTCCATATAAGCTTCCCTTTGTATGTTCAAACAAACCTTTTTATTATAATGAATCTGAATGTACAAACAAAGGCGCATCGGGCCGACGGCGAGCAGCGCCACAGCAACTGTCTGGCCCTTTAAACTGCTATCAAACAACATGGGAAAGCTGCGGAAACGCACACACACACGGTCACACACACACACACACACACACACACACACAGACGACTAGCTTCTGCGCTAAGTGATTTTCTGTGAAGGGAACATTAAGCTTTGATGAATTTCTGCCTGGAGTACCAGAGTATACACAGCACTTGTGAATCTAAGTGGAATTTGCCTTTGAAATGGGCCCTTTGTGCGACGCACTTAGAGGAGAAGAGGAGCGCTCGCTTTTAAAAGGGACGTTTGGGCTTGTAGGAATGACCCAAAGATGAAAGCAAATTGCCTGAAATTTCTGGTGGCGTGTGTGTTTAAGTGTGTGTGCGTCTGTGCGAACTAGAACCAGGACCTGTGTGCAGAGCTGTAATGTGTACAAGAATGAGACTGTAGTTCAGCGGGAATGTGTGGATAAAAGTCAATGTTTGTGTGTTTGTGAAGGTGTGATTGTGAGTGCGTGTGTGTGTGTGTGTATTTCAACACGTGAACATGCCTCTGTCTGTGTGTGTGTTTGTGTGTGTGCACATACCTTCGCCACACAACAGCAGATGGCATCATTGTCGTCAGCGCTTTGAAGAGGCACATGCATTTTAATGAACAGAACAGAAATGTATACACCAAATTAGTGTGTGTGTGTGTGTGTGTGTGTGTGTGTGTGTGTGTGTGTGTGTGTGTGTGTGTGTGTGTGTGTGTGTGGATTGTTTCAGCGCTTCCACCATGGTGTGTGTGTTGGAGATGTCCTGTAACACAGTCCTACATCCTGTCAGCGAGAATCACATCAAGTTAAATTTTACACGTTTTATGACATCTGCAGTTACACACACACGTTATTAGAAATCTGATGACCATCACAGACACCTGACCTGTCCCTTAACCTGGATCTAATTCTATGGAAATCATTCATGACAAAACTATGTCATTGTTCTGAAGAAACGAGGACTGGCCCAGTGTTCCTAAACTCCAGTATTTAAAAAAAAGTGCCATTGGACCCTGAAAGCCCATTTAACCCACTGCCCCTAATCACCAAAACAAAGGCCTGTTGCCTAGAAGGCCCACTGCTCCAAAGAACAAAATAACAAACTCTTCCTGCAGTTGTGTTAAAATTACGGTCAACCCAAACAAATGAGATAAAACTGTCATGCTTTTCATTCTGATGTTGGAAATTTGTCTCCGGCAATTAAATTCCCTGAAATATCATTTGGTATAAGGCCAGAAAGATCCCTGATTAAGGGCTGATTCAGCACCATGGACAGGGCCAGCAGTCAGTCAACTAACAACTGCAGCTGGGATGCATCATTTTGGAGCTAAAGGTGTTTGTTTTCAGGATAAAAGACTGTTTGACAAATTGATTTTCAGCCCAGGAAACTCTTCCTGCAGTTGGGTTAGGCATAGGGTAAAGTTAGGGTTGACGTGAACAACTCGTGTGACCAGTGTGCACACGAACTAAAATAAAACTCATGCTTTTGTTCTGAAATTGTCTGCAACAGCTTGCTTGACATTTTGTTTGGTATAAGGAGGTTTGCCTATTAGGGACCAATTCAGCACCATGGACAGCACCAGCAGTCACTCAGCTAACAACTGCAGCTGGAGTGTATTTTTGCAGCAAAAGGTGTTTGTTTTTAGGATAACAGGCTGAAGGACAAATGGGCTTTCAGCCATTGGGGACATTTTTCGGCCTACTGGGGTTTTGGAATAATGGCCCATCGGAGTAATGGGATGGCACCTGAAAAAAAAAAAAAAAAACACAAAAAACAACTGCACTATGATCGAAGATAAAAACAGAATATATTGGTGACTTATAAAACAAAAATCACAAAAAATAATTACTTACTAATTAATTTTGTCTGATGGATGTTTGTGTTTCCTGTTGTAGTCAGTTCAGCAAAACTCATTTGCATACACAGACACACACACACACACACACACACACACACACACACACACACACACACACACACACACACACACACACACACACACACAAACATGAGGCTGAAATGTCCTCAGTGTGCAGGTCTGAAACACAAAAAGGTTCTCACTGTGACACAAGTGCAGAAAACACACGCACGTATACACACAACAAGGTGAGGCTGGTCTCACCTTGTATGTGAATATCACACACACACACACACACACACACATACACACACACACACGCACACACACACAAGCACACACACACACACAAAGACACACACAGAAAATGCAATTTAATCAGATTGCATCTACTACCTTACACCTACACACATGAAAACACACAGAACGTACAGTAAATGTCACACACACTCCCTCTGTACAGGGCTGTGTGTGTGTGTATACATGTGTGTGTCTCTGTGTGTGTTGTCTTCTCTGTCTCTTATTGACTGACTCTAATGAATGAATATCCTCCAGAACTCTGTGTGTGTATGTGTGTGTATGTGTGTGTGTGTATGTGTTCATGCCTGTGTGACTTTTTCCTTTGTAATAGTTTTGTGTGTTACTGCCTGTGTTTGTGTGTTATTGTGTGTGTGTGTGTGTGTGTGTGTTATTGTGTGTGTGTGTGTGTGTATGTGCTGCAGAGTGTTCAGTACAGCAGCGAGTTATTGATTTTGGCCTCTGTGTAGCTGCTCTGCATCGGTTCAGGTAATGAAGATGGCTGTGTGTGTGTGTGTGTGTGTGTGTGTGTGTGTGTGTGTGGTATTCCTCCTGATGACTCCATACTGTTTGACCCACTGAGAATATCCTCATTTATTGTTTTCTTCTTCTTCTTCTCTCCCTCTTTTGTTAATTTCCTTACTCTCATGACTTCTTCTTCTCTTTTATTTTATTTTCTCCTTCCTTTCTTCTCCTTCAAAGGTCACTTTTTTCTTTTCCTATATCTGTTCCCATACTCTTTCTATCTCAGTTGTGTATATTTCTTTATTTCCCTCTTTCTGTTCTACAGTTATCTTACTTGCATGTTACTTTTTAATGTAGTAAATTTACAAAATGGGAAGATAAAACCAGAATATGTTGGTAACTTATGAAGAAATTGCTAAAAAAAAAATATTATTCAATCAACATATTGTATAATAGACAATAATTTCACCAATGCATATGAATAAAAATGAACAACATGCTAAACAACATGCTTTTACATTAGGAAAGAAACATCACAGTGTGATAAAACCGCTGAAAAGAGGAAAATTAAATTAAATGTAAATGATGTAACCAATCCTCTTGGGTTCACCGAACCTTATTAACTTAATGGAAACAATAAATGGGAGAAACGTATTGGGTACGGAATTAATCTGCAGGTACTCTGGTTTAAGATGAGGCCAAAATGTGACCTGTGGCAGAATAGTTTGTTTTCAGCCTAGCAGTTGTTGATGACTTGTGGCCCCTATCGGACAGTTAAGAGGAATGAGGCGTCAGCAGTCGATGTACAACAGAGCAGCCAATAAATCAGGTTTTTCAAGGTTTTTCAAAAATGGTGAACCACTGCAACTACAAGAGATCCTTGAGCCCACAGTCATAAATGTACATGATGCATATGAATGCAGCTGGTTGATAACAGGATGCAACAAAGGTTAAATGGACTGTTTTATGTGTCTGTTTGTTGTTGTTGCTCCTGTGACTTTCCAAACAGTTAGTTCCATTGGGGAGGCGCAGGTAAATAAATGAAGCGCTCCAGTATGAGCAGCTATCAGAGATGAAGCCGTTTGACCTCCAGTCTGTTGATTCATTATCACAAACTGTGTGTGTGTGTGTGTGTGTGTGTGTGTGTGTTTTCCCATCTCAACTCGTTTCACCTCCTCCCCTCCCTCCTCCTTCTCTGCACTTTCTCCTTCTTCATCATCTCCTCTGACTCATCTTCCTCTCCACTCCTCATTTACTTTCCTTTGTTTGTATCTCCTCTCCATCTTCTCCACCTCCCCTCATCTTCCTCCTCCTTCCATCTTCCTCTCCTCCTCATCGTACCGTCCTCCCCTCCTCCTCCTCCTCCTCCTCCTCCTCCTTCTCCTCCCCCGTTGACCTTTGCAGTAATTGACCCATCAGTTGCTCTTCTACAGTTTAGTGTTGGAGGTTTTGACTTGCTGTCAGAGAGTCTCCACATCTGCTGCAGGACGCCACACAAACAACCGTGACCTTTGGAGCATCCTGACACCCAGCCTGTGTGTGTGTGTGTGTGTGTGTGTGTGTGTGTGTGCGCGCGTGTGTCTGAGAGTGTGTGTGTGTGTGTACTACTGACCGCTCACCATTTCGGCGTGTGACTGAATGTTGGTTGGAGTGTTTATGTGCAAATTTACGGCTGTGTGTGTGGTTGCACATGTGCATACAGTGTGTGTGTAAGAGTGTTACAGCTTCTGTGTGTCTGTCTGACAGTCTGTTTCGTCTGTGCATGTGTGTGCGTGTGTGTGTGTGACCCTCTCCGACACCTGGCTATTCATTATGCATGCAGAGAGCAGCAGACACCAAAATGCCACACTTCATGAGCCAGTCTACAATCAAGACACACACACACATGCTCACTGTACTCCACACACAAGCAAACAACTTCACACACACACAAACACACACACACTCACAGATTTTATATATACTTTATTCTCACAAATACACACACACGTAACGGTCATATTACTTGTAAGAACACACATGTAAACCTGCATAAATGTAAACTGAGCACACACACATTGTAAACACACACATGTACACACACACACACACACACAGCATGTCAGTCATATCTTCACTGCTTTACATTCTGTATAAATATCTTCTCTCTCTCGGTTATTAAAATATAAATTATGGCATTTTTTATAAGACCCACAAACCTGTTCATGGCTCAGTATTGGAGCTCATAAGGCAGAGGGTGGGCTTTAGTATGATGTGTGTGTGTGTGTGTGTGTGTGTGTGTGTAGGTGGCTGTGTGCTCAGGGTCATGTCATGTGGTTTTAAATGTGAAAACATTTCTTCTGTGCCATCTAAAAAAATACAGTTTATGATTATTAATGTAACTGAATATTGAGGGTTTGCAGACTTAATAATTGAGCTTCAGCTTTTGGAGCCAAAAGCCAATAAATATCACCAGATTAAGTGTATTTTAATCTGATAGGTGTTGGGAAAGTTTGGTCATTCACTGCAGTAAAAACTTGGCAGCTCAGTGCTGAGACTTAAATTTTACTTGTGACTTTCAAAATTATGACTTTGTCTGTTTTGTGGCACAATGACCACAGAGGATGTAATTTATTCCAATGGATCTGAATGTGTAAAGTTAAAGTTTTTATTCAGATTTCAGTCATATCAGAATCTTTATTTATTTATTTATTTTTTTTGGACAATTCATTTTCCAGAACCAGAAATTTAAGTTAATGGTTAGACATCAAAAAGCGATATAATATAAATTCTGCAACACAAATTTCTTAAAGTTACCATATTATGCTCATATTTATTATTATTTTGGATTTCTACTAGAGCGGGTTAGCATATTTTCATGTTCATTATTTTTCTGGGCCATTGCTGCAGAAACCTCACCCTCAGTCTGAACACTCCACTGTAGCTCCTCCTCCTGTTCCAAGCTAATGTTGTGTAATGCAAATGTGTTACATAGTGATGTCACCAAGTAACAGAATAAAAAACAATTAAAAACAAAGCGGTAATTTCTCTAGGAGTGAGTAACTCCCTCTGGCATGAACTTTACTTTCTGACTTTGCAGACTTGCTATATAAACAAAAAGCTGTATACATAGAAAATAGAAGAAAATTATTTTTTTTTTTACAAAAATTATCTGAGCTCTACACAATTAATATCAGTATGTTCATGTGTAGATTTTACAGTTTTATGCAGAAGAAATGTGGTTTGACACATATGACACAAATATGAGATCATGTTGACGTTCAGTCCAGTCAGATTAATTTCCAGCGAGTGGTTTTATTGGCTAAATTTCTTTCTCACACACACTGAAGTGTGGAGGGGCGGGTCTTTTCCTTACATCCTCAGACAACAGTCAACCTTCTTGAGAATGGTACTGCATAGTGAACCAGCCTTTCACATGATGACTCTGAATGAGTCTTTTGCCCCTGTACCCAGGACAGACGGCCTACTGGCCTCCACCACAGTTTCCTGTCTTACAACAAAAGTACAGTTCTGAGATATCATGGAGTAACATTGTATGGTATTGCTATGTGGACACCTGTGAAAATAAATGCATAAAACGCTGAAAGATTATTTCAGGAATGCTTGTACATGCACGATGGGCATTGACTTATCACTGAAAGTGCACTGGTTTTGGTACGAGTACTGTAATTTCATTAGCGATACCCAACCCTACAAATGACTTCATTTGCTTGACAGATGTGACGTGACAGACATCATGCCCATAAAAATTATTTTAACTTACTAAAAATCTTAAAATAACTCCTCACTTTTTGTTCCACACAGGACATGAACCACTTGTCTAACAGTTAATGGACATATCAGTCGGAATAAGCTGCTTTTACTGTACATTTTCATTATAGCTGTTAGTGGATAATGATCGTCTCCTGTCTGGGCAAGGACTCTTACATTTTTGAGATGTATTCTCTTTTCCATCATATTGACAGGTCTAATATGGAGTTAAAAGCTGGCATGAATCAACCCTGCAACATGTCTTTGTAGCTCATATCTAACAGAAGCAGCTACATGTCAGAAATCATGTTGTGAAACTTTGCCTACATTTTACAATGATGTTAGTTGACTCCTCGAGTGCTAAAAAGTGTGTTTTTATGTGTGTGTGTGTTCCCATCCACTTAGCATTACATACAGCCAGACTGCCGCTTTATACAAAATCAACCTCCTGCTTAGTGAGACTGTAAGCGCTCAGAGAGAGAGAGAGAGAGAGAGAGAGAGAGAGAGAGAGAGAGAGAGCAGAGAAAGAGGAGCATCAGAGGAAAGAGACTGAGTAGAAAAATGAGAGGGATAAAGACGAGACGGGGGAGAAAGAGAGAAAAATAAACGAGACAGTCAATTAGAGAGACAGAGGCTATCAGTGAGACTGAGGGAGAGAGGCTGAGAGACAGAGAGGGAGAGCAGCGGGAGTCTCGTCTCGTTATGATCCATCTCGTCTCTTTGTACCAGCTGACGTTTTTATGATGCGGCCTGCTGGCTGGGCTAATGGCTTCCTCCATTATACTGAGGGAACACAGTGACCCCGACACCCGGATAAACACAGCGCTCACATCGAACCCCTCCCACCTCCCACCTCCCCCCAGCCCAGCCCGCAGTCTGGCTGTGAGTCAGTACTCAACTGAACTGGACTTGTTCTCAAAAGCAGACTGAGAGCAGGTGAAGAGAGGAACGAGGGTCAGGTGAATGTCCAAAATAAAATCATGCTGCCTGGCTGATGTTTTCACTGCAAACTGAGAGAGTTTTGAAGCCAGTGTAGATATCGATGTTAGTGAAGAGAAGTAGTGATGTGCAGACTGCAGTAACCAGCATGGGCACTGCACTTCATCCACAGATCGGGCAGTGTGGATTATAAGAATTTACATTCTGATTAATTAACTGAATTTGAAATCATATGTTGCTTTTTTTGGGGAGTGAGTGAGTTGATCGAATACAGATGTTGAGCTGATGTATGCAGAGCAGATGTGAGTTGGTGTAGGTTTTGTTTTGTACTGTCTTCTGTTTGACTTATATTTCATTTTGTTACTTTCTTTAGTCATTGTTAAAGTGTTTATTGTATATAATAAGAAATCTAAAGAAATTCAAATAAAATCTTTAAAAAACAAATTTTTTAAAAATTCTGATTAACAGCTGATGGGTTGTTGATGGGAAATAAGGTGGAGCGTCTCCCCTTTAAGACAGATGGTCTGTGCGCATTTACGCACGAGGCACAGCAGAGCAAATCCGTTGATTATTTAATTCTTTTTCCCCTGGAGAGTTTCCTCTGTTGTGTCAATTTTATAATACAGTTTTTACTTTCGCTCCTTAAATGTCCAACAATGATTGCTGATGGACATTACTGCAAGCATGGAAATGTTTAAAATGATTTAAAGCTGCATCTCACTGGAGTAAATCTTTGAAGACACCTCCAGTCATGTTTTAAAAACTATAACATGCTCTGATCTTTATTTGTTATTATGTTATTCAAATAACTTGTTAAAATAACATTGCAAATAGTCCGTGCCCTCTCTTCAAACCTCCTTGATTAACAGGATTGGTTCCTTAGATTTATGATGTCATATACTTCAAAGTAATGGGCAAAAAGTACATCAGGGTACAGGGTACATATTTCTATGTCTGGTTGTGTCTTTATGTTGCTTCAGGACGGTAAACCAAAGAGCTAGTGATGGTGCTAATTGAGCTGTAGTTTACCCGGCTCTTTGCTGATGGAGTGTCTCTAGGCCAGGCAGAGTGGACGGGCCGGGTGTCCACAGCATAGACATTAGTAGACATTACATTTACCTTTAGATTGTAAATGACTGTCCACCATATTGGATAGGGCAGGACTAGCCTGTAGACAAATATGTCACAGCCATGAAGCGGACGGTGTCTTGGGTTTGAATATTTTAAGTACAACATGCTTCAGGCACATGCTACACAGAAATGAAGGTTTGAACTTACAAACATGAAAAATAGGAGTTTTGAGCTTTTCACCTGACACTAACAGTCTGTGCCATTTTAAGAGGCGTGTTGATCCAGATTTGCGTCGACAGATCATGAGACACTCTCCAGCTAACAGCCTGATGTTTCTGTCTGTAAGCTAACCGCCCTGATCTCCCTCCAGCTGTTAAATTCAGGTTAGCCGTCATTTAACAGCAGGATCGTCTTCCCACTGATGTCTGATAACAACAGCACGAGTCCCGTCCTAAACTAAAGCACAGTGGGACTGAACGGAAACACATGAAACACAGAGGCTCCATTATTTGGACTGCATCGTGTACACATTGGGAGATAATTATTATTTCCTTCCCAAAGACCCCCCATACAGTTGTAATCACTTCAGCCTTTTTACCCGCAGATCTCATCTTAAACCCGAGAAGAGACGAGCAGGGCAGCTGCTGCTTCCTCACATAATAAACTTGTCAAACGCTGCCTCGTCTCTCTCAGCTGTAGAAACCTGCGGTGTTGCTGTCGGCCCCCGGCTAAGCCCCGCTCGGCTCTGCGGCGGAGACGCGGCTCCGTCCGCCGGCTAAAACCGCTCGCAGTGCATGCTCGCACTTAATAAACGGAGAGTAATTTGGCCAGCTGCGAGTGTGAGATGTTTTGATTCCCCAGTCGCAGTGTAAAGAAAAATGGAATGACAGAGGGAGAGGGAAACAGCAGTAATTATAAAACTAATTACCAAATGCTGATGATGCCCATAGGCTTTGCATAACTAAATTTAGACGAGGAAATTGCTTTCGGCTGCAGACGTGGCTGCTGGGCGTTTCGTTCATCGCTTTTTTTAAATTTTTTTCTGCTGCTCTCTCGTCCTGCATGCTGTCACACACTCGCACACCAAAGAGGAAAAAAATAATCACCATGGAAACAATTACTCGAACACCTTTCCCCCCCCCCCCCCCCCGCTCTATCTTTTTTCTTTATTTTGTTGGCAAACACAAAACAGCTCCGGGAAGTGTTGTTGTCCAACAATGTGTTGTAATGACAGAAAATATAGTCGCTTGTTTCTGTTTACCCCCTGAAAGACGTTACAATTAACTAGAACACGGGGACGCTCACACAGAGAGAGTGAGAGTCATTCACTTATTGAATCAGGCTGTGTTTCTCTCGGCGGGTTTGCATATGAAATGACATGTTTTTGTCTCGCTGAGTGTCTACATGGATTTGTACACAGCTGAGTTCTGATTTTCCTCTGCAGTGATCGCAGAGACGCTGTCGGCTGTCTGTTGTAGTTTCAGTTAGGCCGCACTTTGATCAATCCAGTCTGTTTTTATCCATTAGAACTGTCTGTCTGTTCACAGTGATGTGACTGAGGAAGTCTCACATTAGAGCTTCATGATTGGCTCAAGTGAAAGAAGTTGCAGGAAAGTTGGTGGTTGAGGAGATCCAGATCATCTTCAGAGAATTTCAGGAAACATAAACGGCTAAACCTTGGTCCAACAAAAAGAAGTGGTCTTGGTCCAGATCAAATTGAACCATGGTTCAGTTCATTTCTATTGTTCCCCTCTTGGGTCAGATCAAACTGCAAACTCCAAACAAGGCAGGTGTGAAAGCATCCTAAACAACCCTCCATTGCTGGACCGGTCCGAAGTCTTCATTTTGGATCTTCATTTTGGGGAGGTAACATTAACTTTGAGGAGCTGCAGGTGTTGTTTATAGAGTTTAGAGATCTTTTTTAGAGCATCCAAGGGTTGTTTCTAGACAGTCCAGGCATTTTTCAGGAGACTCTTTGGATACTTATGGGGAGTTGGGGAGTCATTAGAGAACTTAAAGTAATTCACAAGGTTTAAATGAGATTTCAGAGGACTTTTAAGAAAGCGTTAAGGCTCTTGAAAGCAACTCTGGACTGTTTGCAGGTATTGTGTTTGTCTTTTAGAGAGTTCAGGGGGTCTTTTAAGCCAGGGGTCATTAAGGATCCTCGGGTCTTATTTAAAGTGTTGAGGTGACTTCTGTTATGACCCTGTGGGTCATTTGTGAATGTTTGTCCTTTGGGAAGACAGAGGGAGCACACTATCTGTTATGTCCAGGGTTCCCCTAGGGGCATAACACTTCAGGGGGTTTTAAGATATTACCATCGGTATTTTAAGGTACTACATGTTGTTTACAGGGATATTAGGTAAACCTGCTATTTCTTTGGTTACAATTTATTTTTGCTACAAAGAGTTCAAAAGTAGGTGCACAAAGTGGAACAAATCCAGTTCCATGTTAGTCGAAAATGCCCATTAGACTGTTCTTGGGGCCTTTTACAGTTTGGAGGTGTCATTTAGAGGGTTCAGGAGTTGTTTGAAAGAGTTCTCAGGGTCTTCCGAGGAACTCAGATTGCAGGTCTTACAGGCTTTTTTTTTATTTCAGTCATGGGTTGTTAACAGGGATTTTTGGAGTTTTTGGGGCAGTTCAAGGGATCTGTCAAGGTTGGTAGTGTTCATTGAAGAGGTCTTTAAAGAGGTTCTGGTCTTTTGATGGGCTCTTGAGTGTGTTGTAAGGGTCCTTAAGAGGGTTTTAGGTGTCTGCAGGTGGCTCGAGGGATCGGTGAGGAGTGTGATAGATCTTTAGAGTCTGAATTTGTTTGTTTGTTTTGTTAATATGACCTTCTTTCCCATCACCCCCATCGTTTTCTTTTTTCCAGGAAATCCCAGTCATTGGTATCACTTTGTATTAATCATAGTGAGACTCTTGTGAAGGACGTTTACCCATTAGAGCTGATGTCCTTACTAACCCAGTTATACATCTAATGTCCTTTTCTAATCTGTTTATCCAGCTTTCCCTCCATACCAGACAAATGGGACATTATTGGCTTTTGTACTGTACACTGTAAGGCCCTCAGCAGTCAATCATCCACTCTAATATTCAGAAAGGCAAGCTTTGACACTGAATTAAAACCGACATGAAAAGCGTGTGTTGAACAAAGTAAAGTATTTCCAATCAGGTGTAATTGGCTTGTCGGAGCCAGCGGTGATATATGTTGGTAATTAGTTAAGCGGCCTGAGTTTGTCTCAAAGGGTGTTTTTTATTTTTTAATTATTTTTCTCCCCTCCTCCTACAGCTGATCGTGAATCAAAATGTCAGAATAAACTGGGGAATAAGGAGCTTTTTAAAGAGCTGCAACAGCGATTGCCAATACACATGATTGGTCTGGACGGGAGTCGAGGGAGCAGGCAGGGATGTGGAGTTTTATCCATCAAATTCTCCTGGTTTCTAAAGCATACTCACCAGTAAATACAGAAATATAGTCAGGGGGGAGGGTCACAATATACTTAATATAGACCACACACATTGACGTCATAAAAACCCCCTGCAAAATTGTGATTGCTTTTATGTTTTAACTAAAATTGAGGGACATTTTAGTTCTTTGAAATGTTTGAAAATTAGATTTATTTCACATGTGAGGCAACTAGAAAATGCTGCGTAATTTAATGTCAAATCTAAAGGTGTTCACAGACTTTGGAATAATGAATTGTCCAGAATTGCGCCGAGGAAAATTAAGGAAATTAACTACAAACAATCAATCTGAATGTTTCATTAATTTGTGAGTCATCCACTGTTGCAAAACAAATTTATTTTGGCGAGATTAATTGTACTGGCCAAAGTGAGTGATTCTAATTAGGACCGTAGCTTTTTGTGTGTGAACATAATGAACAGTCTGTGAGTCCATCCATGATCTGTAGCTGGTATGTGACATGTTTGTAAGTGTGGGATAAGAAGGTGATCATCACAATCAGGAGATTACAAGAGGAATTACTTCTTTTTCCAAAACTTGAAATAGTAATTAAGTTAATGCGGAAAAACGATTGTGGACGCATTTACAGAAACATGATCCAAGTGTAATTGGAATTTTGTATTTGTCCTTTTAATTTACTGTGTTTGGTGGCAAGAAAATGCCTGGTTGTAATTATATGGAGGGATAGAGTGATTGGTGTGAGCTGTTTTGTTGCTACAATCTGACATTATGAAGGGAAATTTCTAATGGAATCAACTGAGATATCTATTGTGATTTTTACAGCAAAACTTTTCTTTAATAACTTGAAATGATCATGAAGTCTAAAGAACGAGCTGAGAACGAGAAAGTCAACTAATCTCATGTGCAAAACCAAACCAACAGTATCTGCAGAGAGGGGCTCGTCCGGTCCGTCTCCTAGAAATTGTCCCTATATATAACTAATTTGCAACAGCAAATATGTTTTCAGGGAAATGCAGTGCCAAGTGACATAATTTCTAGGAGACAGTTTTGATGCATTTGAAATGAAAACACAATACTATCAAGAAAATGAGAAAAAAAGCTTCTCACCTGAATGAAAACTTTTAAATTAATGCATGAAACAATACAAGCAACAAGTCTTCCAGTTTTTCCACCTCCTGTATCTTTTCTTTTCCACAAGAAACTGTACCAAGCCTCATTGAACCTCTCTGCTCTTCAGAGTTTTTATAATAAAGAAATTACTCAACAAATCCAAGCATTAAAACATGTGATCCTGTTTAAGAGCTACAAACTGACATAAAGCCAACATCCATGCAGTGCTGATGCCGGACTGAACACGAGATAGAGGGAGAGATGGAAGCATGAAGATGAACGATAGAGCGATGGAAGGATAAAAATGGAGGCTCGAGGAATGAAAGCATAAAGATGGGAACAGATGAAGGATGCGGATGAGATGGAGGGACGGAGATAGAGACAGATAGAGGGATGGAGGGATGGGAGGAGGAGTGTTTCAGAGAGCAGTTATGAGTGTTATTAAGAAATGGCTCGGCTGCTAACGGAGCGTTCAAATGGCGGTACAGCTGAACGCTTCACGGCCCAGCAAACACAAGCTCCGCCGCCCGCTCTCTCGCCATCTCCAGCTGATCTAATTCTTTCTCTCTCTTTCTGATTCATTCATCCCTCTGTCTCGCCGTGTCCTCCAACTCTCCCCTGTTACATTTGAAATTGTAAAAATCCATTCAATCCATTGGTTTCGATCAGAGTGCAGCAGGCACATTATATAACTGCACATCATGGCTCTGGGAGTGTATGTATTTATCTCCCTGTATGCCTCCACATGTTTATCTTTTCCTGTGTGTGTGTGTGTGTGTGTGTGTGTGTGTGTGTGTGTGTGTGTGTGTGTGACAGGCAGTAAACAAGGTAATAACAGTGCAGAGCAGGACGATTCACTGCTATCAGGAGCTTTGATTGGAGCGAGTATCTTCCAATATGACATTACACGTCCGTCTGGACTTTACAGTATGTAACGATAATAATGGCATCATGAATGTGGAGGATTTTGTCTTTAAACATCAAAGCTCTATAACATTTGTTAAAGCAGTATAGATTGACTGCATATTTCTTGATTTTAAAAATGATAATGCTGCAACAAATCTCATGAAAAGAGCCAAACTTAGAATATGTCTGTCCACAACACTCAGCGCTGGAGAACGGTCTGGCTCCACGCATGTACATTCTGCTGTATAGAAAAAAAAAAAAACACACACCCTAACACCCTGCCTTGTTTGCATTTCTTTAAACCAATCACAAGCATCTAGGGCGGTGCTAAGCCCAGGATGCAGTGACAGTGCTGCTGCAAAAAAGTGTAGATTGAGAACTTGTTTTGGTGGATCAAAGACAAGGTAACAGCCATTAGCTTGTTTACACTGGTAGCATTAGCGTCCCACTTGCTAATTTACCATTTTTAGCATGTAGGTTGCAGCTCAGAGGTTGTTTTTGTTTGACAATGTAGATAGCGGATGCCACAATGCCGCTTGAAACAAGCAACCAATAGCAGACTTCTACCTGCAGTGTGCATCTGGTCAGTCAGAGCAGGTCAGTCACAACCGTTTATTTAATACAGGGTGGGTTTGATACGATGACTAATAGATGGGCGCCGCCACTCCAGATCCCAAAAGTCACATGTCACTGACATCACGTTTTGAGCGCAGCACCATCAGCTAACAAAACTCAGATCAAACTGTCAAACTAGGCAGTGCTGATCAAACATGAATCGAGTTTCTGTCACCGCGTGGCCTTTTTCCTATACTGTTTAGCCGAGCCGCCATTTTCTCCTGCTTGACCAAGCACCACCCCAACGTGCATGTGTCGCTACATCACGTTTTGTTGCTGTGTTTAAACATCAATGCCAGAGAAGCAGAAACAGTGTGATTGTTGGGGACTATTTTCAGCGGTGGATTAGACCACATTTGAACCTCCAGTGAGTATCTGGGGCAGCAGGACAGTGGATGTGCAGCTCATCCTCACCAGGAAAAATGGCTGCGCAGGTTTGCAACTAGACAATTATTACTGCAACCCATTTTTATGTTTATTGTTAGGCGGCAACCTCTAGAGGCCACAGAGGCTGGGGTGGATGAATGGGTCAAGCACCGGACTTGGAGACTGGGTTTCACCTCCTGTGTCAAAGCAAAAGTCAACGTTGTCTTAATCTTTTTAAAATTTTAAGCTACTTAAGTTACGTTATGTACATGACTTACTCACCATAACACAAGACCCTTCTGTTTTCTTTTTTAATGCCAGTAATGCCATCTTTCTATCCCCTTCACTCCTTTTATGACTACTGAAAATATTTAATAATTTTCTTACTGTCATAAATATGAGTTAATCTACCGCTGAAAATAGTCCTCAACCACTGTACTGTTTCCTACCATTTGCTAAAAACTACACTGTCCAGCTGTTTTAGGAATTATTTCAAATTAAAGTAAATATTTGTGAGGCGTTTTTAAAGATTAAGGTCCTCAGTTGGTTTGGAAGTAGGAAATCATAAAGTATTGAAAGTCATTATTAGTTTTGGTCGGCACTTGAGAATAAGAAAAATTGAATAACGGTCTTATTCTTAAAATCTTCACCGTCCACCCATCTGTTTTGCACACACACACACACACACACACACACACACACACACACACACACACACACACACACACATATTAATTCTTTGCCGACCAGTGCCAGTTAGCTCTATCCCTGATTAGCATGTCTATGGGTTTTCCCAGCCACAGCTAGCGCCAGCTAATTAGCATGAACACACACACTTACAGTATCTCAAATTACTGCTGTGCTGCTTCTGGAATTCTGCTCTACCCGCCTCCCATCCTCCCTTCTTCACTATGCTATTTTTCCCTTTGTCCCTGCTTCCTTCATTCCTTTCCTCCTTTACCCATATATCCTTTCTGTCTTTACTCTTTTCACTTTTATTTTCCTCCATTTCCCCCCTTCCCCCTCCTAATTTCCTTCTTCTCTTTCTCCCTTGTTTCCTCCTCCTTTCCAAACTTCCTCCACTTTTTCCCTTTCTTGTCTATTTCCTTCATCCCTAGCTATTACCCTTCACTTGTCTTCTCTCCTATTTCTCCTTCCTAAACTCACCCCCTCCCTCCCCTCCTTCCTTCCTTTATGTCTTCCTTTTCAAACCAAAGACAATCTGCTGCTGGACTAATTGCAGCTGTTGTTTCTTAACTACAACACTGGAAATCTTCTGTTGTGTATTAACATCGCACAGATGAAAAAAATGTTGCTTTGAGGCTAAAAGCAGAGAAAGTTCATTTTGAAGCCATCTGTCCCTCAGGACGCTGATTAATTTGTCGCCGGCTGCCTGTCACTCAAACCGTTTGATCTGCACTCTTACTAATTGATTTTTTAATATTTTTTAAGGAGAAAAAAAAACACGAGCTAAATTGACTTTGATGAGGTTGTTGATCAGAAGAACTTTTATTTTTTTTAAGTAGCAGCAGTATGTTTGGTCTCAGCGGAATCAAAGAAAAGGGGTAAATATGATTTTCTGATATCTTGCTTGTTCATAATATTTGAGCACTTTTCTTCTCCCAGTTATCAGAAATACTCACTCTGTCCCCTCAGAGTTTTATTCTCTCAGGCTCACGAGGCTTGAGCAAAAGTTAGGCTACATCATAATGTCTTAAAGCTTTGTTCACAGCCAGGAAATTTCAATGGGTTTGAATTCAAACTGCAAAACTATTTATCGCTGCACAGAAACATCTTTAATCTTGATTACTAGGAGGAACCAGGAGTGGTGCATCTTGACCTGTTGACCGTCGTTGTTGGAGTTCTTACCAGAGATCTCAGCATTTACTTTGATGACAGTGTTCTCCTAAAAGATACAGGAACCTGCATCATCCTATCAGAGTTCGATTCAATCTGCTCACTCATTGCAAACTATATGCAAAATGAACAAAGGTCCAAAAAAAAGCACCTGGCATATGGAAAATGAATTGACCTCAGATTCAACCTGATCTCACCAAATATTCATGTCCATTTTTTTTTTTTGCCGGAGTCACTGGGGAGCGGCTAAAGAGCCACATGTGGCTGCGGTGCTGCAGGTCGCAGACCGTCCTATAAGTTCACGCTGTAGTGGATGCTTCTGTGCAGGTTTAAGGTGAGACAGTTCAGTCTGTTCATTCATGTCTGTGGTTTTGTTCGGTCGACTCTCTGATCAATTCTGATCGATTAGTTCCTATAATGTTAGAACAGATGTCAGTGAGGTAGCAGCTGTCGGGTTTGATGCATATTAAGAGAATGCAGTATTTGATCTTATTCTCTGATATTTCTGTGGTCACATTATTGGGTGTGATTTGTTTCCCCGTGGCTGATAAATAGACTCATTTTGCTGTCAGACTTTCATTAAAGCTGCAGGTTCTGAGACTCGGCCTCCATCTTCCTAATCTGTGCTTGTAGTGTTTTCAATGCGTTGTCATTGTGTTAGTACTTTTCTTACTTAAATCTGCTTTATTTGTAAATGATTCTCCAAAGAAGCAAACTCTTTTTGGAACTCAAACTCCAAAACAGCACAAAATTATAAAATAAAAGTGCACAGAGTGCCAGTTACAACAGCAAATGTGTTCTTTTCAGTACCCATGACAAAATACAAAAATTTTAATGCAAAAAAAATAGTGAATAATGACACAAAACATTGAGTATGACATTTGTGTGGGGGACTTCTGTGATTGGTGGAACTTGTGGGAAGCTACTATGGTTGGTCAAGTTTGCAAGATTGTACAGATTTCACGGGGATTTGTTGAATTTATGTAAATTGTTGGAATTGCAACATCAGACCTTCCTGGAGGGACTGCTGATAGATCAATGAATGAAGTCAAATGTCACATTCAGGACAAAAGATAGAAGTGATGACATCAGACTTATAATTTTTCTTTTTGTTCAGACAAGAAACAGATCTGTCAGATGAAACCAAGACAATATAAGTGGATATGAAAAACATAATTTCTTAGTTTTTTCACAGTGTTGCATCACTCAGAAACATCATTACTGTCACACACACACACATACGTGCGTGCGTGGGCCCATAGAGCGACACAAACAAAGCTGCATTTCAGAGAAAAGGCTGATTATGATGCTCTCCTCTGGTGTGTGTGTGTGTGTGTGTGTGTGTGTGTGCGTGCGTGCGTGCGTGCGTGTGTGTGCGTGTGTGCTGCAGCAGGTCAGAAGACTCATGTCCTGTTCATTAACGGCCTCTGTTTCATTCTTTTCTTTCACACACACACGCACAAACTGATAGCACTGCTGTTAAGACTAATGAGAGCTTTGTGGCTCTGTGTGTACGTGTGCGCGCGTGTATGTGCGTGCGTGTGTGCGTGTCTGTGTGTGTGTGTGTGTGTGTGTGTGTGTTTGTGTGTGTGTGTGTGTGTGTGTGTGCGCGTGCGCGTGTGTGTGTGTGCGAGTGTGTGTGTGTGTGTGTGCACGCAGGACCTGATGTTATTAAATGATATCAACATCAAGGCTCCTGTTTGAAGTTTAACTTCCCTTTTTGTTCTCGCTCTCTCTCTCTCACACACACACACACACACACACACACACACACACACACACACACACACACTATGATTGTACTTTGTAAGTTTCTGTGTGTGAGAGAGTTTATTGCAGAGTTATCAACCCTCTGGATCAGTGTGTGTGTGTGTGTGTGTGTGTGTGTGTGTGTGTGTGTGTGTGTGTGTGTGTGTGTGTGTGTGTTTCCTATCAGTGCTGTGTCTCAGTTCGGGGATGAGAACCATACATCATAGTTCTACTGTACCAGATAGCTTATCTCACACACACACACACACACACACACACACACACACACACACACACACACACACACACACACACACACAGATGGGTTCATCTAGATATTATTGTTTTTGTAAATAATTTGCAGGCTTTACATTAATATGTCTGTTACTACCTGTCTGTCAGAAGTCATGGTTGTCATTTCTATATACAGTCTCTGGTCATGTCATGTACTCACACTGAACATACATGCAAAATATGATTGTTTTTGTCCAGTTCCAATAAAGATTTATACAACCAAAATTACTGAAGATTATTTGAAATTCTACTTTAAATGGAAAAGAAGACAAAAAAAGTGAAATATGGATCTGCAGGGAAGCTGCTTCCTCACTAAGGACTACACAACATGTAAAATACTCCTCTTCGGTTTATAACAGATCCTTTGTTATTAATCATGTGACAAAATGCCTAAAAAGTAGTCAGTTTTATTTATATAGTACCAAATCATGACACAAGTTATTTCAGAGCATTTTAGAGCAAATCTATAGATCCTTCTCTTCATAATATTATCATAGAGACCCAACAAGTCCCACCATGAGCAAGCACTAAAGTGACAGTAATGAGGAAAAACTAGTTAATGCTGCATTCATGTGAACTCGGTAGACGGCAAACTGTTTTTACATTGTTTTAGTGAACAAAACCAGGGAGCTTAAATCAGGTGAAGCTGGCAGAGAATACTGACACTGATAACGGCAGATGAAACTCTCATATTGTAACTTTTCATCTTCTGCAACAGAATTTACAACCAGATGTTATTTATTCTGTCACACAAGAAGAAAACATGGATGGTCTGGACAAAGAAAAGCTAATAATTTTGGTGCAACACCACGTGCAGTTCTCCTTGAATGAATGGCCTTAAGTTTTGAAGGGAATTTAACATTACTTTAAAGCTTGTACACAATAGCAACATATTGTCATGCATGTTTCATTTTGCCTTCCTGCCATCGTTTTTTTTTTTTTTTTTGTATTCTACAATTCTGCAGTTTTTAGTTCATTTTCAGAAATCTTTTGTTTTGGGCTCTCTGTCTGTTGAACACACTGATAGTTTTGGTGTCAGTCTAGTGATGACTGAAGATTTTTTGGCTGCGATGCTAAAAGGAGAGCTGCTCCTCAGGACAGAGACCTGGAGTAGGCGAGGATTGGGCAGATGGACACTTGAGTTGCTGCAGACCTTTTATTTCTGGCATGAATTTTGGATGACAGAAGGAGAGCCATGAAAGCGTCGATAGGACTCAGTCCTGTAGCTTCCATTTTCCTGTAACGTGGCGTTCATTAATGACATTCTGCTACAAGTACAGTGTTGTTAATGACGCTCCCTCACACTCACAGTTTAATCACAACCACTCTGTGTCTCTTTAATGACGCTCCCTAGTGGGGGACAATCTGTTGCATTAGCACACACACACAGAGTGAGTGGCTTGTTGCTAAATAAAGCAACAATTGAGCCATTGAAAGGTATTTTAAATGTTTTTGCAGCTGAATTAAGGAGCCTGACAGGAGTTTGGTTATTTTATCCAAAACATGATCTTTTGCTAAACTTCACAAGACAGGTTTGTTGCCGAAATCTAACCAAACTATGGCTGTGACCTGAAATATTTCTCTGCAAGCTTTATTTTGAAAATCTAACTGCACATTGCACATGTATTATTGTCTTCTTGACCCCAGAATGAGAAGGCGTGTAACTTTCACGCCACAGTGAGTCACTCTTTGGGATGATCCCGGGTTGCACAAGTAGAATCAAATTTCCTAAAATAGCAAAAAAAAAACAAAAACAAAAAAAAACCCCACACAAATGTCGTGCACAGATGGTCATGAAATTTTCTTCTCATGTTCCTGCTTTCCAGAGGATGAACTCTTTAGATTTTGATGAGGTGTTTTTCTAACATGGGAACCAGACGAATCTGCAAAAGTCATGTTTTCATTGTCTCTGGTTGATACGTCTTTTCCAGGAGTGGTTTATATGTGATGATTGACAGATGAGCATCACCGGTCCAGATTTGAAAAGTCACATGTTTTGCTGCTGTCATTGATTGTAGGTCTATCAAACTGCATCCAGTCAGCAGGTGTGTCCAACGAAACCTCTTAGAATTAAACTGTTAAACTAGACAGTGCTGATCTAGTATGTCTCACTAAGTTGCCTATTTCTCACCTAAAATGTTTTCAGAAACATATTTTAGTGTACTGTTTAGCTGTATTACTAGAAAGGTTGTAACCAGACGGCTGCCATGTCAAACGTTTTGTTGCTCTGGCTGGTTGCAGGTCTGTCCACTTGCATCCAGAGGTGTTTTGGTCTGCATGTGTTGGTAATGGCCCCTGGGCATTGGAAAATGAACTGAGAGGTTCCAGACTAATTCACACTTGCGAATGAATCTGGCAATGCCAGGTTAGGTTTTTCCTCAAGCACCGCCTTCAGAATAAATGTCACATTTTTAGCCATATTATGCATGCATGTAGAAGTAATTTGCAAAGATTCAAATACTAGTAGAAGTACGAGATGTTAGTAAACTATGATGGCGTTGTTAAGTCATTAACAGTCAGTGGAAGATGTTGGCTGGTTCAGTATCGATGGATCATAATTCTTTTCTGTTTCTCTGATATGAAGCTGTGACACAGATCTGATGGTGTTGTGCTGAAAAATGGTTTTGTGGGTTATTTACTTATTTAGGTTTTATCTCGGTGTGATGCAGGCGGCAGATATCAGCTCCATTTACAGCAAAACAGATACACACACACACATAAAGACACACACATGCATTGTTCTCTTCTGCAACTGTGTTTTTTACTGCAACTCCACCTGTTCTCTCTAAAGCACTCTGTTGTCTACTGAGGCACTTTCCTCATCTACCTCTTTACTTTCTTTTACCTGTCTGCCCACCTGTGTGTCTGCCTCTCTGTCTGTCCGTGTTTTTGTTTTAGCTAGTTTCTGAATCTTTTTCTTTTCTATCTTGTACTGTTTTCTGTTCTATTTCCAAAGTCTTTCTCTGCTTTCCCGTCTTTCTCTCTCCATTTCCTTGATTTCATGGCAGCAGTATGAGTGTGTGTGTCTGTGTGTGTGTATGTGTGTGTGTGCGCTCACGCTGTCGAGCTGCAGTGCTAATCGATTAACGCCAACATGTCTGAACCAGCATCGCATTAGTCAACGTCACACGCTGCCACCTGCACAAAAGTGTGCGTGTGTGTGTGTGTGTGTGTGTGTGTGTGTGTGTGTGTGTGTGTGTGTGTGTGTGTGTGTGTGTGTGTGTGTGTGCGTGCAGGATAGTTAAGCATGAGGGCCTGCAGGTGATTACATTCCTTTAGGATATGAAAAAGTGAGAGGATGAGAGAGAATTGTGAAGAAAGGGGGGGGGAATATCCAGAAAGAGGAAGGAAAAACTAGCAAAAGCGGGAGAGAGAGAGAAAACGGGGGAGAAAACGGAAAACAGTAAGGAAAAAAGAAAAGGAAAGAGAAAGAGTGAGTGATGCAGAGGTGGAGAGCTGGAGGGAATCATAACATTGTGCTGTTACAGCTCCACAAAATCTCAGTGTACCAATATTTAATTTGTTAATTATTAATAAGCATTCATTAATTTGTTACACCATTTA
This sequence comes from Lutjanus erythropterus, assembly GCF_056507025.1. NCBI lineage: Eukaryota > Metazoa > Chordata > Actinopteri > Lutjaniformes > Lutjanidae > Lutjanus > Lutjanus erythropterus. The sequence continues at coordinate 31,210,842 of NC_139334.1, read as the reverse complement.
AACATCTATTACCAACTGCAGTTACATTCTTTATTTTTATATTCATTAACATTACAATTATGAATCTAATGAATGAAGAAGTGTATTAAAAGGGTTTGTCAGTAATGCAATGTGACACTTGTGAGACTTGTGAGTGACAGATTAAGAAAGGGACGGACAAGACGGGAACTCTATCTTCAGTGCAGTCTCTGCCCGACACTGCCTCACCCAGGGTTTAAATGAACACATATTGTAAACACCAATCTGAAATAATTAAAGTATTATAGCTAGATTTTGACACAGCCCTTCAAGATTACAGAAAGAAGCAGGACCCATCTTAAGGTGTTATCTTGTCAGCTGATTTGCTTTAGTGGTGCACATGTCCAAACACATTTTCATGGAAATGTCCACCCCAAAACCAATCTGGACCTGTTCATTACTTGAAAGCTGGGACTTGTACCCATGCAGAAACAAGAAACAAGAAAATGTCTGACCCAAACCCGGTTGGGTGACACAAACCCGTTAACATTAATCTATATGTTTTCAAACAAAACTGGCTAATCCACTCGGATTTTTTTCAGATTTCGGATTTTAGTCCACCTGCTGTCACGGTTCAGAATCTTTAGAAGAAACATAATAAAGATAACTAATGTTAGCATTGCTAATGCATTGCAATGCACTTTGTTCAATCATGATCAGCACTGTCTGATCACAGATCCACTCACGTATTAAATGTAATGTTAAACAGAACCCGGACCAAACCTGCATCCTACTGACCATATAAAATGTGGATCGGAACTGTAGAGGTACCGGCTTGGTCTCGGATCAGAGGGTGTCTGTGGACCTGTGAAGACATCAGAGCACGAAAAACACTGGAACCTACACTTCCTGTCATTCCAGTGTCTTTTAAATGTCCCCAGTTGCTGGCTTTCTTTAAAAAAAAAAAAAATCTGGTTTGCAAGCTGTGATTACACAGTGTTTCAGTCTTGACAAAGTTTTAACAGAGCCACAGAAGATGAACAATGAATAAATAAATAGAATTTTAGCACGTTTAGTTCACAAAGTTCTTCTGCAAAGGGCAGTGAGTTACTTATCTTGGATGATAAATCCATTGGAGTTGACTTCTTTACATGGTTTGTCTAAAATATTATTGCATGTTTTACCGTAGTGTATGTTTCACTTGTAAAACCATGTTTTTAACACCTGGGATGATCAACAAAATTACAAAAATAAGATCCTTTTTGTTAAAGTAAACAGTTTCCTTGATTTTTGATTTCCTGAGAGCTCCCTGCTGCTCACCAGAATACATTACAGGTGCTTAGTTTTTTGTAATCAGCTAGCTGTGATCGTTTGCTTGCCAACAGTGCCGGTGTAACAAAGCTAACGTGGAAAAACAAGGCCTCTCCAGGAATCTGGCAGCAGATTGTAGAAAAGCTGGAATCAAAGGCGGCGGTGACGGAGTTCATCTGTGATGTTGTTTGGATCACAAGACGCTGCGCTTCGAGCGGCAACACCTTCATCTCTGTGTCTCTGAGCCAAAAACACAGACAGAGACAGAAAGAGACAGAGTATACAATAGTCCATAATCAGTGATGTTCACCCTAAAACCATCTCGTTCTCTCTCTCATCCTCATTATCGCCATCAGATCTACTCGACTCAGATGTGGATGGGCGTCATTTTGTCATCATGCCCCCCCCTCGCCGTCTCCCTCCCTCTGTGTCTCAGTGTTCGTCTCTCCTCGATGGAGCGATAATATCATTCTTATTACGCTCTGCGCGGAGCTGTCGAGGTCAAACGTCCACTCAGGGCTACAGTGAAGAGCATTCGGCTGAAGAGTCGAGCGCTCTCAGCTGATAGAAGCGCTCGGGAAAGCGTCTCCCCTCTGCTCGTCCTGTCCCAAAGACACTCTCTATATAAGTGGTTTAAGCTCAGAGGACATAAAACAATGGATGAACCCGACAGTTCTCTGTATTCAGTCCACTTCTGTGCAGATGACTCTGCTAATACCTGAAGGATCAGACTCAGGGTTGAAGGTTTACCTGTAATATCCTCTTACCAGTTTTAATACTGTACATCTGAGTGGTGATATGGAAGAGTGTGACCATTTCATTAGAGCTGACCTGAGGTTATTTCTCCATGCGGTGGCAGGGAAGGTAGATCCGTCCAACTTTTAGCTGTATTTGAGAAACCAAATGGTTGTTCTTTGCCATTCAGGCGAGGCTTCACTTCTTGAGTGCAGCTCATGCTCCCTAATTTAGGGGTTAAAGGCCTGGATTTCTGGTTACAAATCACCTGGATGTTTTTCATTCACATTTTGTTCTCAGCTTTGTTTCAATTTATTTTTAAAAATACTTGCCTTGGAGCATTTTAGCATGAAGGAACTACTGCAGCTGTAGTAGTTCACTGCTTGGGTATCAAACGACAGTGCACTTTTCGATTCTTGTTAGTATAAGAGCATTTCGGTCAGGGCCATAAAAGTTCTGAAGTTCGGTAGCTAGGTCTAGGCAGCATTTAACCTTTAAGATTTTTATTTGTTAGATTCTGGGGGAGCGTTTTGTACCCTTATTAGACAGCACAGTCGAGAGTTGGCAATGAAATCAAGGAGCGAGAGTGATGAGATGCAACAGTTGTGATCAGTGTTTCCAACCCATTGCCTCCCGCCACCGTACACCACCTAACCTGCTGCGACTTGTTTGGACTCGCCGCCCTCTGAGAGAAACCGCTTCAGATGATGACATCACCCGTGAGGTAGAAACCACACCGATGATGTAAAAGAGTAAAATCAATTTCTTCATTCATTCTTTTATTCATTGGTTCATTTGTTGGCTGAGTCCTTTTGTCAGATTGTGGTTTCGACCTTCCCGGTGTTTTCCTTCTTCCTGGGAAACAGGCCAACTCTAAAATTACTCTCTGGCACTTGTCTTCCTCTCTCTCCTTCCCGCCAGCGTTTCCTTCTCTGCTTTGTCTCCCGTATCTTCTTCATCTAGAGTCTTTTTTACTTCCCTGTACCTCCTCCAGTACTTCTGTCCTTCCTTCCCTTTCTTCTTTCTGTATTTTCTGTTCCTTCTTACTATTTTCCTTCATGTCTTTCCTCTCTTCCGTCCCATATCTGTCCATCCTTTCTTATCTTTTTGTTCCTTCTTCATGTGTCCTCATCTCTTTTCCTTTGTACTTTTCCCTCCATCTTTCTGTCTCATGATCCAATTCTCTTCTCTTTCTGTCTTCCGTACTTCCATAATGTTGTATTCTACTCTTTCTTTTTCTTTGTGCATTCCACTACCTTTCCATCCTTACTTACCACTTTCTGTCTCCCTTTTGTCCTCCTTCGTCTCACCATTTTATCCCTCCTTTCTGCTTATGTGCTGACCATTTTTTCCCATCCATTACTTTTCTTCCCTCCCTCCTTTTATCCATTTTTCTATCAACCTGTCTGCTCATCATTTCAGTCTGCCCCTTTCTTCGGCCCTTCTCTTTCCTGTCTTCCTTGCTTTCCTTTTATTTAGTTCCTTTCTTTCCTGTTTTTCCTCCAATTTGTCTCTCCATTGATCCTTCCGTCTCTTTTGATCCATCCTTCCTTAACTCTCCTTGTCTTCTATCACTCTTCATTTTTGTCATTTCTTTCCTCTTATCTTTTTATTTACTTCCTTATTTCCCATCCTTCCATCTCATCTATCTTTTTTACTTGTCCTCAAACCTTTTTCTCTTTTCCTTATTTTTTTGCGTTGTCTTCCCTCCTTTCTCTCTTTTCCTCACTAATATCCTCTTCTCATTTCCTTCCTTCTGTCCTTGTACTTACTTCCTTTCTCTATTCTTTGTTTCTTCTCTTCACCCTTACTTTCCTTGTCCTCTCGTTGCTTCTGTTTCCTTTCCTCTTTTGTCCTTCCTTTTTCATTTCTCTGTCCTACCTTTCCTATATTTATACATCCTTCACCCTCCTCCGTTCTGTCCTCTTTCTGTCTCCATCTCCCCATCTACTCACTCGTTCCTTGGCCTCCTTGTCTCCCTCCATCCTCTCTCATCCTCCTCCTCCTCCATCCTCCCTCCCTCCCTCCATCCCTCCTCTCCTTCAGAGTTGAACAGTAAAAGCCGCTCTGGCAGCGACTCCTCTGCACTATAAAAGTTGTGTCATTGAGATGTCTGGAACTATTTTAAGCTTCAGTTTTTACTTCCTGGAACTGAATGAAATCACTGAACACCAGCAGCCAAAAACTCTGCCTGCTGCCAAAACTATTTATACCTTTTAATTCATCAAATGAACACAAAGTGGTTTGGAAAAGAGCTATAAATAATATGTTTTATACCCATACTGTAAATGGCCTCCTTGGGGAAATAATGTGACAGCTTAACATAAAGAATCAAACGTTTGGCTTCAGTGTGAACTTCAGTTCAGGTCTTTCATATATTTCAAGATAAGGATCTGTTAGGACCTGCACCCAGTGTTGTGAGCCACTTAGCATAGCTTTAACTATTGTTAAGCAGATTTAAAAGGAATTTTGAAATGAAAAAAGAAAAAGAAAAGCAAATATAGCCAATTTTCAACAACTGGCAAATATGCAAACTGTAGTTAGGTTGCCTAGGCTAAGAAAACAATGCAATGAATAGTGTTAATGTTAGTTTATTCAGGAAGTGATGGTAAATGAATGAATGAAAGAATGAAGTAATTAATTAAGTATCAAGTATTTTCAACTCCAAGTAAAGTCACAGTCATCTGTGTTAAAGTCCAAGTCAAGTTGCAACTCTCTTTTTGATTTTGTCGAGTCCAAAGTCATCAAATTTTTGACTTGAGTCTGACTTGAGCCCAAGTCATGCGACACAGAACACACCAGCTGTTATTACTGCTTATTGTACGTCCACTTTGCAGTTCCTGATATCACAAAACTATGAATACATTTATGATTACTGCTACTGTAACTGCTCTCTAATCTTCCAATGTTGCTCTTCTTCCTCTTCTTGGGACAATTTTATGAGTTTATAAAGATATACTTATGAGTTTGACCAGGACGTGAATTTTCCCTAAAAGAACATCTGACATATTGTGATATTTCATTAAGTGAAACACGTTTCTGGTAAATTGTTCGGCGAGACTCTGAGCTTTTAGCTTCACATTGTCCTTTTCTGCCCTTTTCTTCTCCTTCTGAAGATGAACAGAACTGAAAACACACAAACATGCACACAAACACACACTCACCCACGCACACACACACACAGAGCTTATTCTTCACTTCCAATGAAATAGTTGAAGTGAGAGCGTTTGTTTCCTTCTTTCTCTCTCGCAAACACTCTCCTGCAGGCTTCTATTGTGCTGCAGTTAATAAAGTGTGTTTTGGTGTGTGTGTGTGTGTGTGTGTGTGTGGATCACACCAACAGATAAGGACTGGACACTGATAAGGACTGCAGTAACTCTCTCTGCTCTGCAGACTCTGGTGTTTCAGACGGCCTGAGCCACTATTTTCAGTTAACAGATCTTTGCTTTTATTTCCAGGAGTAACACCATAATCTGAACTGTACTGAACTGCGTTAGTCTGACAGTAACACTGCTCTGAATACTGTGGGTCTGTAATTATAACTGTCTATAATTGCTTTGTCCTTATGCTCATTACAAGCAGGTGAAGTCGTGCCACTCTGCCTCCACTCTGCAGTTCCCTCACATTGACCATAACCAGAGTTTATTTGCCATGATCACAATATTTTCCAAACTTAAACCTGCGGTGTTGACTGTTTGTCTCCCCCTTCTGGCAGGGAGAGTAATTATACAAATGCTATTTAGGTGTGATATATGTCTGCAGGTGAGCTGGTCCTCATCTTCTCTGCACCCTGGAGCTCTCTCTCCAAATTTTCCTGAGCAAACAAGGGCAAAGGGGTAAACAGCGTCTAATGATGGAGCTGTACGATGAACATCTATGCCAGAAATTAAGCATTTTTGTCCTCGCTGTTGATTGCTTTCTTATTTCAGACTGTTCTTTCGTATCTGTGAGCATCAGGACATTTTCTTGGATCCTTCTTAGGTTTATAGACTCCACCTTACTCTTAGTTTGCTGTTGATGTAATCAGTACCAGTATGCCAGCACAGGAATGCCACCAGATTTAAATACTCTGGTATACTACATAAAACAGAGATTTAGCTGGTGTTGCACAGCTTAATCTGTGTGAACCCGTTTGGTAAGGGCTTGAATGTAACAGATGTTGACTTATGTATAAAATACTTGCACTCAAGCTTTAAAGATCCCCTTCAAACATGCTGTGAGACAAAGACGTCCTCAGATCTAAACACCAAAAGAATTTGATTGTCAGTTACTCCTAAAATATCATATATTTGGTGGAGAATACTGGCAATGACTTACTGGACCTTGACTGTGTCAAGTTTGTCCAAATAGGTCACATGGTATAACTCACCCAGGACAATTAAGTCTAAAGTCTGCAGCCATAGTTTATGTTGTAAAACAGTCACAGTTTGGTTAAGTTAAGACACAAAAACGACTTGGTTACGTTTAGGATAGGATTGTGGCTTGTGGTTTTATTATTTTGGTAAAAATGAGGAAATTACTTACTATCTAGAATCTATGAATATGCAAAATATTTTTCACTTTAAAAGTTTAAATGCTGGACACAAGATTTCTACAGCATCATTGAAAAGTCCATTCTGTGTGATTTCACAATTTTCTAAATTCAGAAGTTGCACAGATTCCCTGCCTACAGTAACTGCACAAAAGTCCTGCACAATATTCTTTTGCATTTGAAGGACTTTGTGGTCAAGTTAGCAACAATAAATATTCAATGTATATTAGACCTTCAAAATAAAAGCACAAAATTGACTTGGGTAGGTTTAGGAAAAGATGGTTTGAGTTAAAATTCCTACAGTTTGTTACGTAAGTTCTGTTAAGTTATGTAAGTTAACTGTGTTAAATGACGTATGTTTGTTACTTAGTTTAAAAAGACTCATGTTGACCATTGGGTTAACATCGGACATCCACCCTAATTTCCTGTGTGAAAGTCTGGTGTTTGTTTGACAGCTTTCTAGTGTCAAACAATGAATCATTCTGAACTCAAACATGTAAAAGAAGTACCAATAAGAAAAACACATTTTCAAGTGGAAGGGAACTATATCTGCTGTGCTCAGATACTGCAGAAAAAATAAAACAGAAAGTTTGTTATTGAATTTATGATCCAGGTTGTTTTTAGATTTGTTGAATATCATCATTTGTGTGGCGACAGGGTCGTGTTGTTCAGCAGCCGTGCCTGACCTCGGCCTGTAGCCGGAGCTTCCAGAGGATTTCTCGGTGTGTGACAGCAGATGAAACAGTGTGTCTGGAAACCTTTCTGGCTCTAAATCAGTGCTGAAGGTTTAATATGAGCCGCCGTGACTTTCTGCTGCTCCAACTCCACATTTAAAAGAAGATGATTTGGACCCTGACGGCTTATAATTAATTAACATCCACCTCCTCCTCCTCCTCCGTCTCAGTCTCAGTCCCTCCATTTCTCTTTTGGGTCCCCCGCTCCGCTCGCTCTTTCTTCCTCCTTTATGCTCTCTCTTTCTCTCCTCTTCTTCTCTTTCCATCCCTCTCTCCTCCCATCACCGGTGGCATTCAGCCGTTTCCCATCCGACAAGTAATGTTCATCTCGGCAACTTAATTACGCTTAAATGGGAATCGGCTGAGGACAGAGATGGAAGGAGGGATGGAGGGAGCATATGAAACCAGAGGGATGGACGCGAGCAGCAAACCAGTATTTTATCCTTTTGAGGATGAAAATATCTTGTAGAAAGTCTTGGAAATACTTCTTTTTCTGTCTTTATACACGAGAATTCCCCTCTCTTGATCCCTCCTTCTCTTTTCTTACTTCGTCAATCCTCTTCGTTGCATCACCCGTCTCTCTCTTGTCAGACAGTTGGTCAGAGTTCATTAATTTTTACTGCTGAGGTAGTTTCCTCCGTGGACTGGGATTTGGGATCAGTTTCTACGGTTACCGGGCTATAATAAGAGGTGAAACGAGGTGAAAAGATGAGTGCGGCTCACTTGCAAAGTGCCGCTATTTGAGTTGAATTACACACAAATTTGCAATCGAATGTTGTATTGGGAACGCATCAGGAGTCAGAGTGATCCATCTCGATCCACGCTTTTCACTCCTTGGGATATTTGTTCTGGTCTTGTCCACCTTAGTGGTTTAGAACGAGACGGTCTTTCAGGATTAATAAATGTCCTGTTTGGGGCGAGACATTAGACCTGTTTCATTATGTCAAAGATTTTTAGCTACACTTTCTGACTCCCAGCTTGTCAAATGTGGCAGCTTGGTCAGTTTCATACACTACAAACTGCTGCTGTAGGTACTAGTGCCAGGGTGATACACTTGGATACTCCTGGTTCAAGTAGTGATTGGAGTATTGTGATTGGACAGTAAGATTTATTGTGGTTTTTGTTTGCTTTTTCAACACTATGCCATGAGGAAAAGTTGAATCACTGGAAAACAGTGTTGCAGAACCTCCAAAACAAAGTAAGTGTAAGAAAACAACACAAAAAAAACATAAAATGCCTCCATACTGCTCGTCTGCTGTAATCCAAGTCTCCTAAAGATCCAACATGCCATTTGCACACCGTTACAGCACACACACACACAGTTCAGACGGTGTGCATGTGAACGTGGCTCCAAGCTGAAGGATCTACAGTGAAGATTCTGTCTAAAAACATGGTGTAAATAACATTTGGTTAGCCAACTTGGCATGCATGCAGTTTTACATTTGAAAACTGGTCACCATTCACTTCCATTGTTTGGGAGATTCTGCATCACTGTTTTCCTGTGAACTATCCCTTTAATGCTGTGAAACAGTCTCAGTTTGGATAGGTTCAGGCACAGAGAAGGGCTGAAATCTTTATTATATTGTTTGTTCTCTCCAGCATTGCGATATCGAGGGCTGTAATGAACAATCTAGCCACTAAATGCTGCTGGCAGGTCTTCAGTCTCATCATTTATTTTTTTATTTATTTTATTTTATTGTTAATGTTAAAATACCTAAAAAGGCTGGTGGTTTTGCATTTAGCAACAGGAAGAAATTAAAAAAAACTAACACAACAAAGTTTCCATTATCAACAGGTATAGAGGTGATTATATAGGAATATATTAAAATTGGCACTCTGAAATTCACACACACACACACACACACACACATATAGAGAGTGAGCCCTGCAGTGCAGTTATTATGTGTGGTGACAGTGTGACAGAGAATAATGGAGACACGTGGCCTCGTTCACCTCTGTGTCTGTTAAATTAATGACTAACAGCTTCACACTAAACTCCTGCAGCTCACTCTGTCTCATGTTACAGCCCAGACAAATTAACAGCAGATTAACACCGAGGAGAGCAGCAGTCTGTCTGCTCCCTTCATCTGCTTTATACCAGCCACATAACCTGACAAGACAGCTCAAGATTCTGATGGATAATAATACTCCGAGATTTAACGCCTTAAACTTTGCTAGTATTCACGAACAGTGTAGCGGTTTTGCAGCATTTCATCCAAAAGTGTCTGCCAGGGTGGGAAAAAAAATGTGTAAAACAATATGCAGACCATCGTGAGACAGTTAAATTAATGAAACACTCCACACTCAGTGAGAGGAAATTTCTGGAATTCATGAATATCCTTCATTTACAACAAAACATTACTAAAAGATTGAAAAAGCCTGAATAAAGGAGCCAAGAAAATACAAATATAAAATAAAAATCAGAGTGGAACCTCCATTATATCTGTTTTGGATTAGAGATTTAATGAAAATATAACAAATACCAGCTTGAAAAAGAAAACTTAAATGTCACATTTGACTTGTTTAAAGAGCAAAAGTGTTGAGCATTTATTATCCTTCATTTCCAGCAGTGAAATATTCATATGTATTTAAGAAACACAACTTGTCTGCATTGCCGCACTGTGGCTCTGACTCATGGGATGTGCAGATGTCAAATGCAAACAAAATCATCACTTCTTGATCTTTGTTAAATTCTAGATGTGTCCAACATTAGAAGAAGGGATCTGCAGCCTCGGGCTCTGGAGCCACATGTGGCTCTTTTGCCCCACTTCAGTGGCTCCCTGGGACTGAAAAAATTATATGGAAATGAACAAGTTATTACTTTTTTTAACATTTTAATTTTCAGTATTGTTAATGTGTAGCCTATACAGGATTTCTTTTTTTTATTTTATTTCAGCAACTAAAATGTGCATCATAGCCTACGTTTACGGTTCAGTGCATTTTCCTCAAAATTTTGTCAAGTCTTGCTAGGCTAGCTATGGATGTCAAACCCCAAAAATGAAAAATCTCAGGCCAAAAACTGCTCTTTTGATATTAAAGATTCCTGACTCCTGTCTTAGAATAACAATTTAATATTTAGAAAAAGCAGTGGAAGAAGACCTCTGATAAAATTTATCTTGCAGTTGAGGTTAGTAGAACAGTTAGTAGAACAAGTTTAGACTGTTTTGTTACCGAATCTATGGGCTATCAAGCTATCAAGTCAGGTTTGGGTTTGCAAATGTAATTTATTTATTAAGGAATTTAGGGATGTGTTGTATTAGCCTTGTGAGCTAACAGTTCAAAATGAACAAAAATGACACCAAACATTCAGCTTTGGATCATGAGTCAGACTTGGTTTTCAAATTTAGTTAGGGGTTGATTCAGTGGTTCTAGTCTCAGTTTTAGGACCTTGGAGAATTTAACAATACTGAACATTTATTTGACTTTTGGCGTGGATCACTCCAAATACTACAATACCTAAAACCCTCACATGCAGCCAGGGAAGGCACTTTTCCACAAAATAAGCTCTCAGTCTTGAAATGCTTCTGTTAAAGACTCCGTTGTAACCACGGATGTCATCAACAGAGTGCATTCCTCAGTGCAAAACAACAACCTGATACTTGTTGTACCTTTGACTTTTTATCAAAGAACCAGATGTGTTGTTCGTCTTTTGTCCTGATGATTTTATCGGGAAAGTTTCATGTTCATCTAAGAATTCCAGAAACCTGAATGCCCCAAAATTCCCCGTTTACATGGAAGGATATCTTCAAAGCTGCATCGAAATGAGACAGTTTGCTTGCAGATTCAGATATGAGCACAGACTGTATGTTTCTGTGAGGTGGGTTTAACAGAGAAGCAGGAAATGATGAGAGAAGAAAAGAAGAAGAAAAGCGGTGAATGTGGTGGTGTTCAGCGCCGGCAGGTCGACTCGTGTTAATCCTGACTGCTGCTGGTCCACGTACACTCCCACTGCGGCCGTCCACCGCCTTGTTCCCTTCACGCACAGTAGGCTGCCACTTAATTAACGTACGTGTGTGTGTGTGTGTGTGTGTGTGTGTGTGTGTGTGTGTGTGTGTGTGTGTGAGTGTGTGTTCACGCCCTTTTCCCACGTATTATGGTGTTCAGCCGTTCCCAGTGCGGGTATTCAGGGGCTTGTTCAGTTCACCACTGGGGCGTCAGGGCCCCTACCTAATTACACTGTGAGTGTGTGTATGTCCAAGAACATATCTGGCGTCTTTGTGTGTGTGTGTGTGTGTGTGTGTGTGTGTGTGTGTGTGTGTGTGTGTGTGTGTGTGTGTGTGTGTGTGTATGGTACAGTAGGCTGGTTCCTAATTACTGTCTGCTCCTTGTATTCCCTCAGTGCCAATACCTTCCTGCCTCACTGAACCCTCGCTGTGTGTGTGTGTGTGTGAGAGAGAGAGAGAGAGAGAGAGAGAAGCCGATCATGTACTCTGACAAATTCAGACACAAGAGAAGCCTTAAATCTCATGAGGTTTTGGATTGACATACACACACACACACACACACACATACACACACACACACGTCTGCAGGGGGATGTGGACACGTCAGTCTTCTCTCCTTCAATGTCACACACATTCACACACTGTTTGTAACTGAATTCAAACAGAACTGCGCACATTTGTTTTGTTTTAACATCAAGACTAAATATTACATTTTTCTGCTGCAGTGTGTTTTTTCTGTTGCGTTGAAGTCAGTCTGAAGTCTGAAACGTAAACTAAAACAATGCAGCATCTATTGTGCAATTTTTTACATTTTTCATCAATGTTTGTGGAGAAACTGTCATCATCCAAGAATTCAACATCTAATTCGAAGAACCATTTACAGGTCCAACTGCTAATGTTAGCTACACACATCAAACGCTAATGTTAACTATACATATAGTAGGATAAACAGTTTCACTGTATTTGGTGTTGTAATCCACAGTAATGGAAAGTAATCAAGTTACATTTCTTTAATATTGTGATACTTTCATCAGGTTACTGACTAGATATTTTTTTTTGTCCTTCGTCCGTGTGTGACAGGAGGACGCCACTCGCTGCAGGAGTGGGAATCCAGTTGTATTGAAACTTTTTGGAACTTTCTTTGACTTGTTACTTTTCAAAGTGTGACTGAGTTTCTCTCACTCCTTCTCTCCAGATCTGGAGTGTTCCATATTTAAAAAAAAAGAAGACAGAAATCTAATCTAATCAGCTCATACTGATATAACATTGATTTGTTTTGGAGGACAGATCAGTATATTAGGAAACGGACATCTTGCCAGAAAATATAAAAGAGGAGAAAAGACCAAAATAATCTAGATGTACTGACCTTTAAAGGTCTCCAGTCTTTGTAAAATCTTAGTCTGTGACTTAAAAACACTGACTTCTGACAAATCGTCTTTAAATGTGAGAAGTTGTCAGACTTAAGTCTTTAGCCGAGAGACACTGTATGTCCTCCGAGCGTTGATACAAGACATTTCTCCCCTTTTTCTAAGTCCACTCTGTGCAAACTATCAACTATTAGTGATTTAATCTGTCTCTTTCAGTGGTGAAATGTAATGTGAGATGTGAAATCTTGCGAGCTTGGTGCCGCTGAATGATGAGTCGCTCCTTCATCTGTCAAGCTATCAAAAGACGGTCCCTCTGTGGTTTGACTGCAGCCAAACAAATTCCTGTCGTGAGATCGAACCCCCTGCACACTTTATACATTAAACAGTGGGTGTCCGCTTTTCACACTCTCATCAATGTTGTGTTTAAACTCTCTGCGTGATGAGGCGATGGCTGCTGACTTGATTGACTATAAAATGTATCTGAAATATAGACTGTGACTGTTTATGTGAAGATAACTGTCAAGTTTCTATGAAGTGGCAAGATTGGTCAAAGATTGGGTTTGAATATTTTCAACTCTTTCCTATATTTTTTCTTGTTTATATTATCATCATATCTTGCATTTATGGCATATGTTCATTTGGTGTGAAACAATTTTAATTTAGTTTAGTTGACTCAGACAAGGAAGAGACAGTGCAAATTAGTAAATACCCATGGTAACTACATTGATGCATCAAAGCAAAAACAAAAAGTAGCATGCACTTTAAAGGGATAGTTAACCCCCAAATCAAAAATACATATTTAAAACTTAAAACATGAGCAGATCGAGATCGTCAGTGGAGTCTGGAGGCTTTGAGCAGAGCAATAAAACATCCGTTTCTAGTTTAATCAAAAAGGATCTTACTCTTTAACAAAAAGGAACAAAACTGGATAAAAAGGTCTGTCTTTGTGGGGATCCTTTCCACAATCTGAGCCTGTCGGTGCCAAAAACAGCACTTTTATAGGACTTACTTTGACGGGTGCAGTTGCCGCCATGAGGATTATGTTGCAGCCTGTGTTCCTGCTGCCGGCTGAGACGATCTACTGGACCAATTCCAAAACTTTTTGTATTTATTATTTATCATTTAGACCCCAAGATATGTAAAAGTAGGGCCCAGGTTTAAAAATACCAGAATTAGCCTTTAAGATATTGGCTTTTCTCCTGAAGAAGGCATCATGTGCCAAAGCACTGATTCAGACAAACAAAAAATAAGAAGATCATAAGAGTTGTGAGTCTGTGGCTTCCTTCTTTTTACTTTGAGGATAATAAATAAGACGTATAATGTTCATGATCTTGGCTTTGACAGTTAATTCAATGGATGATGATGTCTTTTTTTTGTTATATTGGTCTATTAAGAGAAGCATAACTGTGATAACAACTTCCTGTCAGATATATTGTTGTTCTTTCCCCAGAAATATATGTTTTTACCACCCACTCCGTGTTTTCCTTCTCTCTCTTTCCATCACTTCCATTTTTCTATCTGTCCATCCCATCATCAGTCTCTCTCTGTCCTCCCCCTCTGTCCCCATTTTTCTTTTTCCATGTTGTCACTCTGTTGCTTTACCTCTCCCTCTCTGTCCTCTCTCGTCCTTGACTCCAACACACACCAGCTGGCACTCAGCCAAGTGGAGAGACAGCAGAGATGATTATACACACACACACACACAGCCTCTGTGTGTGTGTGTGTGTGTGTGTGTGTGTGTGTGTGTGTGTGTGTGTGTGTGTAGGAGTCTGGAAGCGACAGCAGAGGGATGTCATCGAGAGAGAGAGTGAAAGAGAGAGCAAAGCAATGAACTTCAGGATAGAAAACAGCAAAGAGAGAATGAAGAGATGAACTGTGTGTGTATGTGTGCGTGTGTGTGTGTGTGTGTGTGTGTGTGTGTGTGTGTGTGTTAGTTGATTAAGATGGTACAGAAAGTCTTAATCAAGTTGCTTGGAGAAGAAACGACCAATCACATCACCTCAAGGCTTTGGGAAATTCCCATTTTTCAGTATTTTCTGACCGTTCATTATGAAAAACCAAAATAATCATGAGCTGCAGACTTACATTAATTCCACGTATTCTTCAAGTGCATGTGTCACAACAAATATATTAAAAATCACAAGACAAAAATGACAACATGGATAAAAGATTTGTGTGCATTTTCAATAGAAAAGATTAATCTTTGTTTCTAAATTATTTAAAACTAAGTAGGCCCGAAAAATTCAATTTTATTCTTACAATTATCTTCTGAGAAAAAAAAACTGTAATGAATCTGCTAAATCAGAATTCATAAACAAACAAAAATGTCAAAGAAATTAGTTTGGAAAAATGATCTTGACCTTGAAACAAATGTTTCTGAGGTAAAATATGCTAAAAGTTTACTGTCTAACTTTCATGGGACGATGCCAGGGTGCTTTGAAGTGTTTCCCATGATCTTATTGAGCATATGGACCTTGTTCAGGTGGATGTAGCCTTGTTTATATTCATATTTACTCAGGCTGCCCCCTGATAGACGACAATGAGAATCATCAGTTGTGGCCCCTGACTGGGTAAAACAGATTGAGGCTACAATCAATGAATGTGGAATTAAAGGGAGTCATAAATACATCTTTTATATTAACTGGTGCACTGAAAGGCCATATTTTAACGAGTGAAATGCATTTGGTTTAGTTAGAAACAGGTGTTTAATTGCACTCATCAAACTCATGAGACTCCTTTCACATCATTGTCGGTTTCATTCGCAATTTACAGAAACAAAACAAAACTCACCAAAAACATCTTATCTCGTCTTTCCACCGTTCCAACAATTCCCAACTCTGGTTTGATCGAAATAAATCCTTAATTCTTGGCGTAAAGGAGTGCAGAGCGTGCAGAGCTTCTGGAAAGAAGCTGCACAGGTCCACTGATTTAATAACTTTATTATCACACACTTTTAATGTCTCTGACTGGACGACGAAGAAAGGCATCAAAACGCTCATCTAGCTGGTAAAACATTCTCATGTAGGGTCATATAGCACTTTAATGCAGTGTACTGCACTGAAATATAAAAAAGGACGATTCATCAAATATTCATATAGAATACAGTGTCAGTTATCACATGACATTATGAAGTTATGTTGCATTATCTAATTTGAAATATTTGCTGATCTCATGGGATTGTGTTTGAACAGCATGCTGTTGTTTACTGTCATTGCTGTTTAGTTGTGCTTATTTTCTGAGTTTTGGACGTGATGACAAGAGTCAAGTAACCTTTGTTTTGACCGTCAGGTTTCCTTCATCGTCATAGTGATCTTGACTATAGTTAACGCTGTGAAACAGTCGCAGTTTGGCTCCATTTAGGTGAGAACAAAACTACTTGGTTAGGTTTAGGAAAACATCATGGTTTGGGTTAAATAAGTACGTTAGTTACATATGTTAAGTTACATGTGTACGTCACAAGTTAACTTGTATAAACTAAAGTTAAAACAAGTCCAAGTTGATTTTGTTTAATACAGCGTGCAAACTGTGGGCTCCTGAGTGAAATTCCTGTGTTTGTTTGATGAATCCATCCACCACAAACTTTTTATACGTCACCTGTCACAAAGCAAAAACAAGCATTATGATTACACACAAAATGAATTAAAGCATTGGTCTGTTATTCATTCTTTCACATGTCGTTTGGTGAGAGCAGCCTGTCAAAAACTTTGGAAGAAGTTTGTAAATGAACCTTGAATTTAGAATATTTTACTACAGATTATAGGAGCCAGAACCCATCGACAATAAGTTTGTCATTCACTCTCTCTGCCCTGTTGATGAGATGATCTCAGAGAATCAAATGTGAAAGAGAAGAAGTCTTAAACCTCTAAATACTTAATGTAACAGTTGTCTGATCGTGTTCTGAACCAAACTGAACGTCTCAGCTGACTGTGACCTCGTCCACATTATGACCTCGTTAAGAACATCCTGACATCTTTGTGTTGTTTTGTCTCTCCGCCACACACACTCATTCACCCCCTGTTCTGATTTCCAGTTAAGTCTGATCATTGAACGATAACTGCTGAATTATTCAACACGAGCGGAAAATTACGGAGCAATTCGCTGCTCATTTGCTGATGTTACAGACTCTGAAAACAGCGAAGGAAGGGTTTGTTTTATCCACGTCTCTCCTTCTCGTTCTTCGTCTTCTTCTTCATGTGCGGTAAAGTTCTGCTGAATATTTTCTGATTTTGATTTTGATTGTGATCATACATCCATGTCTGTCCAGACTCATATAGTGTCTCTAGTGAAGACTTTGAGTTTATTTTTTGGCAAAATGGAAGTTCTCACTATACATGTGTGATTCCTGTGGAGGACAGAGGACAGAGGACAGACAGAGAGCTGAACATTATGATGTCACAGTGAAGTTGACCTTTGACCTTTTGGATATGAAACTGTCATCACCTTTTTGATTTTTGATTCATAGCAAAAAATGTGTTTAGTGATGTCACCGTGACCTTTGACCTTTGACCAACAAAATCGAATCACTTCGTCTGTGAGTCCAAGTGGACGTTTGTGTCAAGTTAGAAGAAAATTCCCTCAAGGCGTTCTTTAGATATCACCCTCACAAGAGTGGAGTGACCTGAAAACATAATGCCTCCAGCCATAAAAACATAAAGGGATAAAAGTCTTAAAAAAATAGTTTTAAAAGGTTTTTCAAGAATTCTGCATCACTGAGGTCCTTCATCATACAGTCATGAATGTACACAAAAAAATTAGGCTGGTCGCTCCAGTGGTAATCGAGATTAGCCCCGGACAAGATGCAGGTCCAGCAATCACTCACACACTCACTCCCTTTCACCCAGCAGGGATACAAACACAAATGAGGCCAAATGTAACGCTAACCTTTGGTAAATTTAAGAGAAATCTATTGATGCAAATTGACAAAGCGTAGTAAAATAAACACCTGTATGTATATTTTGGACATGTTTTTAAAAGAAGACATTTTGAATAGAAGTAAAATAGACCAAAATCTGAAAACTGACCAGTACATGAAAAAACATTGTTTTCACCTGTGATATCTTAAAATATAATCTGTGATCCAACACTTCATGGATCCTTCTTGAACTAGAATTTAAAGCTTTTGTTATCCTGTATATGCAACATGAATCCTGGCTTATTCTGACACACTGTAATGGATAATAATAATAAAGGAAATTCATTACAATGAGCTGTTTTACAAAAGATAAAGCAGTACATTAAGAACAATCAAAGTCAATGGAAAAGTAAAGTCAAATAGCAACAATAAAATCAGAAAAAAAGGGGTTGCTAATAATACAGTATAATCCTGAAAAGATAAACTCCTGTGTACCACCTTTACATGTGTATTTAAACGGGCGCCTCTTGTTCTCAGGCTGCAGGCTGTTTCTCTGTAAAACATCTCAGTGCTGAACAGTCAGAAGTATTTCTGAAGGAGTTTAAACAGTGAAATGATGCAGGTTTAGTGGAGCGACTCTGCCAGAGTTAATCGGCCCAAACATCTCATTTCGGAGGGAAAGAGTCTCCTTTAGGCTGACTGGCTCTCATTTATGTGACGAGCTGTAAACTTTGTTATGTGTAACAGAGAGAGCTGCACTTCCCCTCTCATTCAGTCTGCTGCCTCCCGCACTCTTCCATTTAATATCACAGTCATACCAAAGACTTTTATTATTAAAGAGGCAGAGAGGTGATGCAGTTCGACACGTGTAAAGATATTAATGAGACTCAGAAAGAAATGAAAATGAAAAACGAAAGATCAGTTTCTTTCTTCTTCATTTGTTAAAGTTGATTTGTATTTGTTTAGAAAATCAAATTATCTGTGACAGACAAGACAATCATGATATTCCAACTTCCACAACTGAGGACTGAAGGATTGATGGTTTGCTTCGACATTTCTTATTAAGGTGTGCATGTAATTCTTGATAAAAACAAAACAACTAATTATATGTTACAATGACAGTGTTTCATTCCCCAACAGAATTATAATACTACAGTTCTGTTTATACTTCCACTCTGATTGTGTTTAAACGTTTTTCTATGCATATCACATATAAAATATGGAGTAATCAGAGATGGTAAAAGTACATATATTTGTTATTTAAGTAGAACTACAGATACTTTAAAAATAAGTTTCAACTTCTTTACTCAAGTAAAAGTAAAAAAGTACAGACTCTGAAATGTACTCGAAGTATAAAAGTGGTTGAGTCTCCCTCTTTCGTCTGTTTCG
Organism: Lutjanus erythropterus; assembly: GCF_056507025.1. Taxonomy (NCBI): domain Eukaryota; kingdom Metazoa; phylum Chordata; class Actinopteri; order Lutjaniformes; family Lutjanidae; genus Lutjanus; species Lutjanus erythropterus. The sequence goes on along the minus strand of NC_139334.1, from coordinate 31,192,021 downwards.
CCTTGTCATGTCTTTCACATCATTTTCAGATTCTCGTGTCTTGTTACGTTGTTTCCGTCTCATTACATCGTTTATGTCTTGTAACATTTTTTTCAACTGAAGTCTTTCACATAATTTTCATCTTGTTACATTGTTTTCATCTTGTTGTGTCATTTATGTCTTGTTACGTTGTTTTCTTCTTCTTACATAATTTCATCTGATCTTATGTCTTGTAACGTCTTTCTCATCTTCTTAAGTCTTTACCATGTTTTTGTCTTGTTACATCGTGTTCTTCTTGATACGTTTTTGTCTTTTATTTCATTGCATCTTGTTATGTTGTTTGTTGTCTTGTAACATCTTTTTCATCCTGTTGTCTTCCACATCATTTTCTTCTTATTATGTCTTTTGTTTTTTCATTTTGTTACTTCTTGTTATGTTGTTTCTCATCTTATGTTGTTTCTCATCTTGTTACATAATTTATACCTTATTATGTTGTTTATATCTTGTGACACCTTTCTTCTCTTAAGTCTTTTACATTGTGTTTGTCTTGTTATGTCGTTTATGTCTTGTAAAGTCTTTCTCGTCCTGTTGTCTTTCTACTTTTCACTTCTTACCAAATGGCGTAAGAATAACAGGTCGGTGTCTCAAGTAGTTATCACACCACCTTTTTTTGCTTTTCATGTGACATTTAACGCCATGGCGGAGGTGAGGGGTATTTATTTTATTTTCAATCTGAAACTTCACCACTAGATGCCACTAAATCCTAAACACTGGTCCTTAAACACTGTCAGGCTCTACTGTTTCATCATGTCACAGATACATGTTTAAATGGTTACTGTTCTCCTGTAAATGCTGCCTGGGGCCACAGTGGATGCTGTTCAGCAAACGTTAGCTTACTCTGTATCATTTTGAAGCCAATCCAAATAACCGAACGTGATGACCTGTGATAATGAACTATTCATTTATTCATTCACTCACTGCTCTCTCTTTTTTTTTTTTGCCACAATTTAGATATATAGTCGATCTGAAAGCTTCTTCGGGGCGAGTCAGACGGTTAAAATTTGATGATGGAAAAAAATAGAGAAACATGGATTATTAAGCAGAAGTGGTCATGAAAAGTTAAAGTGGTTGAAAGACGCCTTTAAAAAAAAGATACTAATTAAAACAAATGTCTCCACTGCTAATGACTTTTTAAACAGCCCGGGGGGGTTTCTGTGTAGGTAGATGTGTGTGTTTGTGTCTGATTAACAGTGCAACATTCAGCCACTTTGTTAAAAATTCTTCCTTCTTTCCGTCTGTTCTCTTATCTTCTAGTTCTCCTTCATACCGACAAACCACCTCTCATCTCTTTTCTCTTCCTCCCGTCTGCTTCAACAGGATCTTTGAATTTGAAGCTTTTTTTTTTTTTAAGATAAACAATGATTAATTTATCATTTAAAACATTACAGTCATGAAGATTTAGTGGCAGTTAACACGCTGCTAGAACTTTCCTCTCCTTTAACCATCGCATACATCCATGTTCTCCAACATTCACCATAAGTTCCATTTATAACAAGTTTAGAACTGGACCCAGATGCCAGGTTCCATCCTGGAACGGATGCAGTGATGTCAGAGTGTATTGTAGGGTGTGTCAGGACACTGTGACATCACTGTTGGGTGTGGTTAAAGGTGCAGCAGAGCACAGAGAGAGGCTTTAAACCTCAAACCACAGAGGAACAGGAAACCTGTGCTTATTTTTTAATCTCTTTCTATCTTCTTTGTCTCATGGGAAACAACATCCAGAATCCATCTTATGTGTAAGTTCAGCAAATATGTGACCTCAGACTTAGGAACCTGCTTCATCAGACTGTGACTTTTGTACTAAAATACTAAATTTGGAAGAGTCCCACTTGATTTGTCTTACTCTTTTTAAATGCACGTGATCGTAGCATGATGAGTGAAACATGCAACATACTGTAAAGTTTAAAATTTAAATTCACAGTATCTCCTCGAGGTCTAACAAATGTGGTGAATCCTCTCAAAGCTGGTTTCTGGGATATTTATGTCAATTATAGTTGTCAATATCTTAAAAATTTACAACTGGCCCAGCCAAGCTCGTTTAGTTTCATAAATAAACAAAATAGATTCACAAAATGTCATGAAAATAAATACCATTAAATTTATTTCCCTTATTAAACAAGGTCCACAATGGTAGTGTTGCCTGAAGGTAACATCCAGACAGACAGACTCACAGAGTTAATTTCAGTGTTTTCAGTTTCAGATGGCATAAATTTTAATCTGATGAGGCAACTGAATGTTTTCCATTAGTGATCTTATATTTTTTATTCAAATTTTAAACATTAACTCTCTTTTTTCATTCCTTCCATTATGGTACGGTGTTGCTTTAAGGCAGGGGTCTCTAACCTGCGGCTCCGGAGCCACATGTGGCTCTTTTGCCCCTTTCCAGTGGCTCACTGTGGCTTTGCCAAACATATATATATATGGAATATTATATGGAAATAAATAACCCTTTTTTGGTTTGTTTTTTACATTTCATCATGTAGCCTATAAAACAAAACCAAATTTTTTTCATATTTTTACCAACTAAAATGTGTTATAGACCACGTCTCCATCAACGCTAAATCCAAGATAAATGAATAAATAAAATGGAAAATAAAGCTAAACAGGCTCTTTTGAGAGTAAAGGTTGCAGTTAGGTTGCAAGGTTCAAAGATTGCAAGGGTCCATCTTCAACTGCTTATCCGAAATCAGGTCACAGAGGTAACAGATCCAGCAGGGGACCCCAGACTTTTCCAGCCCTTTTTCTGGCTACATTAACCAGCTCTGACTGGGGGATCCCAAGGCGTTCCCAGGCCAGGGTGGAGATATAATCCCTCCACCTACTCCTCGGTCTGCTCCGTGGCCTCCTCCCAGCTGGACCTGTCTGGAACACCTCCCTAGGGAGGCGAGCAGGTGGCATCTTTATGAGATGCCCGAACCACCTCGACTGACTCCTTTCTACGCAAAGGAGCAGCAGCTCTACTCCGAGTTCCTCACAGACGACTGAGCTTCTTATCCTATCCCTAAGGAAGATGCCAGCCACCCTCCTGAGGAAACTCATTTCAGCCGCTTGTTTGTATCCACGATCTCGCTTTTTCAGTCATGACCCGCCCTTCATGACCACAGGTGAGAGTAGGAACAAAGATTGACCGGTTGATCGAGAGATTTGCCTTCGGGCAAAGGCAAAAGGCAAAGTGTTGGTCAAAACCTCCACGGGGTACCTGGACGTTCCAGTTTCACTTTGCCTCTCTACATCAATCTGTCTTGTCCTCAATAGTTTCTTCCTTCCTTCTATCAACCTGTCGATGTTTCTTTCCCTCAGCGATCTCTCACTTCCTTCTTCTGTCCCTCCTCCCCTTCACTCCTCCCCCCTTCCTTCTCTCCCTTCATCCCTCAAGTCCTTTGTTAGGTCCTGATAAATTAGCTCTGACAGTCTGCCAAAATGGCTGCCCTCTCCCTCTCTCTCTTTTACACACACACACACACACACACACACACACACACACACACGCTCTTTCTCTCTAGTGTTCTTACACCTACGGCTAATTGAATTGGCAATTTGTGTAACAGTACTGATCCCCCGTTCTCTCTCACACTCACACACACACACTTTTTCTTCTCTAATACACACCTATGTGATCTCTCTCTCTCTCTCTCTCTCTCTCTCTCTCTCTCTCTCACTCTCTCTCTCTCATTAACACACACTCACACACATACACACAGGCACACACAGGCATCCCTGGTTTGTTGCCAATTTCATATTAAACAAGAAAATAAATTAACAACAGCAGTAATGTTTGACTTTGAGAGACCAAAGTTAAATTGACTTTCCAATAAGATGGTCAGACACACACACGCACACACACATACACACACACACACACACACACACACACACACACACACACACACACACACACACACACACACACACACAGACAAAGAGTTTTGAATATGTTTTAAACATTTTCAAGAAGATTTTTTTGTTTGTTCCTCAGCCTTAACTTTTTATTTCATCTTGGACTTTTTACTTGTTTTCTTACAATACAATTCCATATGATACAATTTGATACAATGCAAAATAGCTAAATGATTATTGACACATCTTGATGCGTCAATAACAAATACAGCATATTTGTAATGATACATAATTGATTTAATTGACACAGCTTGTATACAGCGTGGATCTTCTAGCTTTTCCTTTCAACTTCGTAGAAGCCAAAATGCTTCCATACACTCACTTTTAAGCCAGTGGCCTGTCAGATCGTATCCATCTGCATTTATTTTACCATTAACACGATGCATTTGATTATGCCATAAACACAAGACAGTGTGTGTGAGCGCATGCAGTGGGATTGGAGGAGCAAAAGAGAGAAAAGAAAAAAAGAGAGTGCCGATGGCTGCAGTCAGAACAGGCAGGTGTTTGCAGTGAAGTTGTCTAGTGGCAGTAAATGTACAGTGTGTCCTTGAAGTTTGTTTCCCAGCTGCTGGATAAAGTAAAGGCAGAGTCTGGGATTAAACCAAAGCTCCACAGCTCTCTCTGCCTAAATGTGGTTAAATACATTTTCAGTGCCTTCTTCCTGCATACCAACCTCACATTTACACACATTTTGTCGAAACAGTGGATTGAAGTCTAAATAAAGACTTAAGGTCACATTAACACCCATCAGATGCAGCTGTAGGACATGTGGTGCATGGAGCTGGTGCTTTAGAGACAGATTAAAATGAGACATACAAGTGAAAAATGTGTCTCAGGGAGTCAGCCATCCTCACCAAAACTCAAGAGGTAGCTACGTTTAGAACATAAGTACACCACACATGGTTATGTCTGTTATATTTGTCCAAAATGTCAAAAATGAGGTTTTACATGTTTGTTTATTCATTTGTTTTGCACAGATTCATTATCGATTCATCTAAGAATCTTTTTTTCCTCTTAACTCTACTAATCCCACCATATGTAAAGGACAGGCAACAGGGAGGACAGTTGGAAAAGACAAACATATCTCAAGGCAGGACAAGATAAGAGGAGAGTACAGTATTATAATATGTAGTGTAAACATCAGTGTGACTGTTGCTATGTTGGTGAATATATGTGACATAATTATTAACATATTCATGTGCAGCAACATGTCTGCAATCCTTACCGTCAACATCAGATCATAATCATAATTTTACAAAGAAAAAGTCTTTTCTTTCAGTTCAGATTTTTAAAATTATTTATTTATAGTTTTCTCTTTTATTTTGAAATTTTCCCTCCTCTTCACATCCTCCCTCTGTCCTCCTCCTTTCAGCCTTGCCTCCAGCATCACTCCTTTTTTCTTTCTCTTTCATTGCCGTTCTTCTCTCCATCCCTTCTTCTCCCATTGACCAGCCTCGCTCTCCCTCCCTCTTTTTCCTTCCCACTTCCATTTTATTGCCTTTTAATTTTTTTACATGAATTTTTAAAGGGAAATCTGTATTTTTTTTATGATCAGAGCAAGTGCATGCTTGTGTGTGCGTGTGTTCACTGGACTCGTTCAGGTTCAGGTCTTTGTTTGTAACCACATGTCCCAGGAGTGTGTGTGTGTGTGTGTGTGTGCGCTGCAGGTTCAGAGGTCTCGCTGCAGACAAACAACAACATGAACACACACACACACACACACGCACACACAGATGGCTAAACGCTCAGAGCATCGCTGGAGGGGCAAACTGAAACACTCACACAAAAAACTTGTTTACTACTAAACCAGAGAAAGAGGGGTTGTCATTGTTATTCTTTGTCCGTCATGTGTTGATCTTCATCCTCATCTTCCTCTTCCTCTCTCCTCCTCTTTGGGAGACGCTCAAGGGACCGCTGTGACCTGCAGGGTCACATGACAGACTTTTTGATAGACTTGCTAACTTCTTCTTCTAACTTCTTTAGTGAAGGAGCATCACTATGTCTAGAAAATAAAATCGATGATTCTGCGAAACCAAAGATTAAGTTCAGTATTCTTCCTCCTCGTCTTCATCACCTCCTGCTTTTAATCCATCCTCCTCCTAACTCTTTTCTTTATTCTCATTGTATCACACCTTTTCTGCCTCTTATTCTTCATCATCCTCACTTCCACCCTCTTTTCTTAGTCACTTCCTGCCACCTGCTTGTTATCCTCTTCCTTCCTCACCTCCTCTTCCCTCGCCTTCTTGCAAGTAGTATAAAAAGCGAGAAAGTCCTCGAAGGAAGGAGGTTGGGGTGGATGGGTGGGTAAAACACACGACTTTCATGTGGGGATTCTGTTAGTGTGGAGGTGGATGTGGTTGTCAGGAGAATAAGAAAACTAACACAGGGCTTTTACTCAGAGGACTGGGGTTCATGTCTTATGTGAAAACCAAAACTTTATTAAAAGTTTTAGGATGCGGCCACACATGTGCAGATTGATGTCTTTGTGTTTTTACATGGAGTACAACTTTGGTGAAGTCACAGCAGAGTTACAGCCTCAACCAATAGCAAGGAAGTGTGTGTCATTCACCTCAGCAGGTGCATTCAGATATGTGTGATTGTGTTCTCAAGGTATATAATGTTATGTGCATCACGTAACTTGCATCCTATGAATTTAGTCTGACATAAGTCTCTCTGTGTGTTTCATGTGTATTATTACTCATATGTGACACTGTCACAGTGGACTGGCGGGTCTTTTACACACTTTGGTATGATACCCGGTTGTGCCTGCACCTGTTTTTCCCCTTTGTCACCTCCTTCTCCCAATTTACTCAGCTCCTCTTCATCACACCTTTTCCTCTTCCTCCTCCACCTCTTGCAGGCTATTGTACCTTCCTTTATTCCCCTTTATCTCCTCTTTTTTCACCTCCTCTCCTTCTCTTTGTCATACTCTCACCACCTCATTCACTCCCTCCTCAGTGTCTCTCTGTCTTACTCCTCTTCTTCCTCACCTTGTCCTCACCTTCCATTCCTCCATATTCTTTATTCTCCACACCTCTCACCCTGTCATCATCGTCTTCCAGCCTTTTCTCGCTGACTCTACTCTGTCACCTATTCATTCCCTTTCTCCTCGTTTTTCTCCTCCTTTTCCTAATCTTGATCCTCCTCATGATCCCTCCCCTTTGTCATAACATCGTCCTTCCCATCAATAAACATTAATGCAAAAAATCTAATGTGTCCACATGTCCAAAAACGTGTGATGCTTCTTTGTGAATAAATCATTATTTATGATCCTTGTTTTCTTTTCTTTACTATACCTACTTCAGTCCATATGATCAGACTTAAAACACAACATTTAGTTTTCTACAAATTCGTCTGATGTCCCTGAGAGATGAGGCTGAGTTCCATCACCCCCCTCTTTGTCTTTTCTCTCCTCACCCTCTTTTTTTTAAAGTGTCTCGTTCACAAGGGCATTTCATTACATCATTAATTGAGCCTAATTCAGCTACATTACCCCCCCCTCAAAAAAAGGAAAAAAAAAAAACGAGAGGAGGGGTGTGTGTGTGAGTGTGTGTTTAAATTCAGTGTAATGAGGTCTGCAGGGAGACGAGGACGGAGGTTGTGTAGAGAGGAGAAAATTACCTCAGGGCAGAAAAATCTCTCTTTTAGTGAGCTTTAATGCCCCACTGTCTGCCTGTCTCACTGTCTCAAACTGTCTCACTGTCTGGTTTATACTCTGTCTATACTCTTGCTGTCTGTTTCAGTCTGGTCCACCTTTGTGTCTTTATGTCACTGTTTTTCTGAATATGCCATAGAATGTTTAATAGCATATTTTCATATTTATTCTGAACTTGATGATCTTTACATTAAAATGCACAAAGCAACAAGTGATGTGCACAGAAGAATCAAACAGAAAAACATGTCATGTTGTCAAACATTGGCATGTTTGGGTTTTTCATAGTCACTTCCTGTTTTATTTTGGTATGTCTTTCCATGTGTGTCTTTGTTGTTTTTACTTCCTGTCTTTGTCTCTTTTTGATGACTGGTTATTTTCACCTGTTCTTGATTGATCGATTGGTCTTGATTCACCTGTTTCTTGTCATCCTCCCCCTCCCTGGTCTATTTAATCCTCTTCGTTGGTTTGTCTGAACTCTCAGTGCTTTCTTGTGGACTTTTTGCTATGTCTTTTTTTCCCAGCATGCTTTTAAAATTTTCCTGATGCAGTCTGCATGTGGGTCCTGACAGGACAGACAGTTCAGACAGTCATGCTGCACCCCTGTCCACCTCCACACCCTCTGCACACTAACTTTATTTGCCTTGCTACTTAAGGAATACACAATTTCCTGTGCTGGCACTGATGTCAGTGATGATGAAGCTGGATGTAAGCTGTGTGATGAGTAATCCTCTGTAATGGATGTAGCTATTGGGATACTGGGCTGGTCCAGCAGGACAGTTATATGCAAACATATTTAGGAGGAGTCAGGACTGAACGTGGAGCTGGAGTCAGGACTGCCTGCAGTCTGCATCAGCGTGAACCGATGAGAGGCATCATGTTGGTGCTCTGGTGGACTCTGTCTTTCTATGTTTTATAGCTGAATGATGTTGATGTTGAAAATCTGACTGAATCAAGCTGATAAAGGGAAGTTTTTTTTTCTCCTCCTGTCTGTCTTTCACACTTTCTGGCTTTGTCTTCTTCTTTGTCTTCTTTTGGGAGAGAGAGCGTGAGACAGAGACAGTCTAACCCGAGGGCAGATTTTTCACTCCCTCTCTCTCTGGCTGTTGTACTTTCTGTTTTTCTCTTTAGACAGAGTTTTGCCCTCAGGGAGAAATTCTAGAAAGCTATAAACCATTTCTCTCTCTCTCTTTCTCTCTTGTCTGCATCTCACTGTCTCTGTCTGTCTCTCTCTCGCTCTCTCTGGAGATGATCAGTGATGGATAGAAAGATGGGAATAATAAATGGGATAGCGTGAAACAAAAAGGAAAAGAGAATAAATGAGGGAGAAATTCATGCCTTTTTTTTGGTAGACTTGCCTATCAGGTCCACTTCAGCTGCTCTGCCGTCATCTCTCCATTGGTTATTTGGTTTTAGAAACATTTGTGGAGCATCTGAGGGTTGATACGGGTGATCAAAACTCTCTTTTTTGAGAAGCCTCTTTCTGTAACAACAGGCCAAAATACTAGAAGTGACTTTTTCCTGAGACACTGAATCCCGGTTATGGTGAAATGTAACACAGCACGGAAACTGCAGAACTCTCCTGACGATAACCAACACGTTTTCACCTTCAACTCGTCACATATGGCACCTTGTCAGTGGCCCTTCACTTCGAACGTTGTTGGTACACCTCTACTGTTATACATATGCAACTTAAAAACTCCAATATACTCTTTTAAAACAATTAAAATGATGTTATTGTCACAACAGACCTTATATCAAATACCTGATCAAGGCTTGATGCTGAAGTGCATTGGAGTTTGTGTGTTTGAAGATCTAACATGACCATGATGTGACAATAAAAGTGCTTTTTTTTTATCAACGAAAACCTGGGTACTGCCTCCAGTCTTATGTTAGCAAAGCATTCAGAGACTTGTGAGTCCAGAATGTCAGTTACCTAAGATACATAAATTACATTAACCCAAACTCTGTATTTTCAAAACGATTATAGATTTTGTATCATCTGCTTGCTGGCAGACCGAGCCCTGCCCAATCTAGTTTGGATCTGCATATTTGATTTGGCATAGGCTTTTTTTTACGTTGGATGCCCTTCCTGTTGCAGCCCTTCCCATTTATCAATTTGCAAATGCACAGGATTGTTCATCAGTGGCCGGAGAAACCTTAACAGAGCGTTTTCGGATCTTTGACCTCAGAGTTTTTGTTTAATTGCTCATTTATCATGAAGTTCAGTGTCTGCAAAACCTCTACATTGCCAGAATTTGGCATTAAAACTAGAACAACCTGCGATTATGTTTGCCTGCATAAAAATGTGTTTTGTGTAGAATTGTCTTTCATAATTTTGAAACAAGTTTTCTAAGTTGATACTTCACTCTTTGTGGAGACAACATTCTGCTGGTTGACTTCACTGTATTTAACATGTTAGCATTATTAGCTCCTCATGTAACACAGGATATTGTTAAGCTAATGGTTCCTGTTGGTTTCAGTCATTGACATGAAGATGATGACATGACAGCTCATCAAAAGTGACACCAGAGCATCTTGACCGCCCCCTGGTGGCTGGCTGCAGTATGGATCATAAATCCCGCCTCTCCATGTTAGTGATAGGACATGAGCTCAACTCAAAAAAGCAAAGTACATCCATCTTGGATTACTACTGCAAAAACTCTGGCTCCAAATGATGTCACCAGCGCAAAATGCTAGCGCTTGTATTTGTGATATTTCAGCTCAGTTTTTGTACAGTGGGAGGAAGTAGAGACATGCACCCATCTTTATTTACAGTCAGTGATTTCATTGAGGAGGGCTAACAATGCTAACTTGTGGCACTGTTCCAGACTGTTCTGCAGAGCTGACCTCACTGGTTCCTCTTGTCCTGTGCCATGTGTGTTCGTCACGCTAGGCTGTATAAACGTGAGTGTGTGTGTGTGTGTGTGTGTGTGTGTGTGTGTGTGTGTGTGTGTGTGAATACCTATTTGTGTGTGTGTGTGAGAGCTTTGCTCGTATCAATGTGTCTGAGTCTCACCGGTCTTCTTCTGTCCTGTCCTGTGCTTTCTCTCTCCTTGTGTGTGTGTGTGTATGTATGTATGTGTGTTTGCGTGTGTGTGTGTGTGTTTAGCTATCGGTGCCCAGAGAAGGAGGAGTCCCAGCGCCGTCGCCTCGGAGATCTTCGAGCCTCACCTGGGCAGTCACATTTTACAGGTAGGAACTCTTCAAGGTTGAAGGTTCACTTGATCTGAATTCACCTGTGGAAACAGAGCTGGAAGTACATGTGGATACAGTATTTATGTGCAGGTTCACACACGCGTCTGAATACACTTGTGAACAAATGCATATGTCAAGCTGGACACTCACACACTTCATGCACTAAGAATTTCAGTGTCTTTGGTTTGTGATGAACAATTTCCAGTTGTTTTGCACTGTTGCATCACTCAACATGATGCAGAATCAATATACTGTACACACTGCACACACACACACACTGCACACACACATATTTGGTTTCCTTGTGTTACACCACGTTAGCTGTACTAGTCATTTTGCTGTGAAACAGCTCAGAACCTTCTGGACTGTTTCCCAGAAAGCCTGGTCCAGATATTTATGTTCCCCAGAAGACAAGTCACTCATGTTTTGGTTTTCAGCTGACTTTTTTTGAGTGGCACTGTCAAATTCAGCCTCAGCTGTTAGTAGATTAATTTTAAGCACAGAAACATGATGATATTGTCATTATTTTATGGTACCTGTATGCATGTTTTCTTGCTAGCAGGGCTAGTCTTTACATGTTGAACCACCGGTCTCCTAGTCTATTGTCTTGTGTCCTTAAAAGACAGAAATGTTTTGGTGTAACCCTCATTTATTTATGTCTGATTTAACATGTCAGCCAAAGCAAAGTTCCTTTTGCAAATAGTTTCATTTGAATACATTTGAGAGGTCTGACCACATAAAATTACTCAGTATGTTGCAAGGAAAAGAAATGTATAGAAGCTCTGAGAGGCAAAAGAGGAAAAAGAAGTCCAAGAGGCTGGAGTGTAACACAAAGTTTAGAGTGCATAACAATTATGTGATTTAAAACAACATTTGTTGCCAAAAAGTGTGACAGCAGGGTTTAGGAGGAAGTTCAGAGGTGTCACAGATCTGATGACTTTTGACTCTACTGGACGAAATCAAAAAAAAAAACTTGGAACTCGACTTGGACTTGAGCCTTGAGACATGACAACTTCCAATTTGGTTCAACATTTAAAGTTGTACACAAAACAGCAAATCTAGACCATGTTGTTAAAATGGCATCGCATTTGGTGAAAAGTGTATTATGACTTGTTTAGAGCTTGAAGATTTGTGATTTGGCTTGGGTCATGTAAGGCTTGACTTGGGTCTTCCCAGAGGAAAATTTTGTTTCTCACAACCGTCTTTTCTTTGTCTTATGAAAAATAAATAAATTCTTATTTTGAGCTCGCTGAAGTCTCATCTGTTTCTCCTAAATGCCCCTTAGGAGAGAGAAGGAGCAAAAGAAAAGAGCTGAGCTCGTAGGTGTCTCAGAGGTTTGTCCTTGATGACTGTACGGAGCAACAAGAATTTGACCACTGTGACAAATTTAAGATCTCACTGAGTTTTCTTTTAGATCTCACTGTTATTTTAAGAGCTGATTATTTAAGACAAATGTAAGATCAGTGCAGTGAGACCAAAAAACCCCCCAAACATTTTAATTGGGCTCAAATTAGTCTCAGGCTGAGACGAGACCATCAGGAGCCAAATTTAAGAAGTATGAGAAGATGGTCTAGAAGACACAGACAAGAGACAGACAAAGACGAATTCTTATTTTGAACTTTTCCTTTCCTCTGCATTGATTTAGAACTTGAGTACAAAGACTTGAGACTTACTTGTGATGTCCAAAACAATGACTTTCACCTACCTGTGGCTAAAGGGATAGTTCACCCAAAAATGAAAATTCTCTTTTCTTATTTTTTTTACATTTGAAAACTGGTCACCATTCACTTCAATGTTTGGGGGAGAGATTCCACAACACTGTGTTCCTGTGAAACTTCCTCTGAAACAGTGTTTTGTGGACTAAAAAACTAAACATAACCTTCAATCGGCATGAGGGTGAGTAGATAATGACTGAAGTTTAATTTTTGGGTGAACTATCCCTTTAACTGTAAGAGATTACATCCTTTCATAAGTGTTATTAATTCAGAAATAACTGCACCAAAGATTATAGCAAACTCTTTTGTTCTCACAGGTATATTTCCAACCGTAATTTATAATTGGTAACATGCAACCATTGAGCATTCATCTTATCGTACAGCTTAGTTTAAGTAAAGACTGCTTTAAAAAAAAAACACTGTCTAGGATAAACTGTTCTGATTTAGGTAAAAACATGGCCCTTTCTCTGGCACCACCCTCAGGACAAACTTTACATTTCATGTTCTAGTGGTGGTAAAGATCGAGGGACAACAGCTGATGAACTTGTATCAAATATTCCTTTTTCTTTTTGTTATTCCTAATTCCTGAATTTGAGGTTCAAATCCTGTCACATTTCTTCTCAGAATGAGGATTTTACATCATTTTGTTATCTGAATTATTTCTTATGATTTGTCTTTGAGCTTTTTCCGAAGCTAAATTATTCCTGGTAATGTACCTTTACATTATTAGCACAGTGATTCCTCATAATTCACCCTCAGATTTTTCACCACAGCCGACTTCAATTATTCCTCAACATCCAGCTGCTGCCGCGGCTAAGCTGAATTATTAAATGGAATTATGAAAGTATGATAATGACTGGGTTATCGCTGTTCGCTCCCTCGGGTTTATGTGTGTGTGTGTGTGTGTGTGTGTGTGTGTGTGTGTGTGTGTCTTGTAGTTTTAATCCCTAACATGCTCCACTCCTTATCTGTTTAACATACAGCCCAAAGGCTGAGCTTTTAACATCACATCCAGGCTGACGCGATACCACAGCTGATAGAGGCTGTAATCTGTGTGTGTGTGTGTGTGTGTCAGTGTGTGTGTCTGCGAGTGTGTGTATGTGTTATACAATATGCACTATTTGTAAGTGTGCATCCATTTTTGAGATGATTTTGTAAACCTTCAAAGTGTTGTTCTTTTTCATTGTTTGTGCGTTATTAAACCTAGAGATCTTGTGCCTATGTGTGTGAGCGTCTGTGTGTGTGTGTGTGTGTGTGTGTGTGTGTGTGTGTGTGTGTGTTTCGGTTACACCTGATTATTATTATAATCTTGCTGACACCAGTGAGCCCTCGCTGTGTAAAAATCCACACTTTTCTAATCTTCTTGTACTTTTTTTTGATCCCTTTATCATATTCAAGGATCCTGACAGAAAAAGTTGCTCACAGACATGAAGAATTCATTACAAAGTGAAACATCGGCTGTTAGAAAAACACTGACACTGACCGGAAAACAGACGACTCAAAACTAGAGATTCAATGATTTGGGGCCAGTATTACCAAACTTTTAATCTAGATCAGAATTATCCAGATTTTGTAATCCATTTTTTTTTTTATTTTGTAGGTTTATTCCTGGTTTTTCAAAAGATTTTCACATAGAATCATTCTGATCCAGATGCCACACGATCAGTATTACAGAATCTAGTTTTGAAGTCTTTGGACATGCAGGCCTCCTCCAACATGTCAAAATGTCAGGAGGTGTTTTATTACTAATTAAATGTTTTACTGGACAAGAAAACTAAACCAACCATCATTGGTTAGTATAAATACATCCCATGAGCCCTACATGCCTCTTCTTCTAACTTGAATCCATGATCAATCCACTTTTCCTGTGGGATCAGGATAACCCTGATTTTAAGCATCAAAACTATCCCAAAACTGGAGTTTTGAGATACCCAAAATAATATGTGGTCTGGATTCTGGGTAAGATTAAAAAGCCTGTATCCCAATTTTGTAGGCTCAAATTTGAGATTCAGTCCTGTCCAGATAATTCTGATAGACACACCATACATGTGTTATACACCTTCTGTCTTGGCAGTAATCTTTTCTGCTGTTACTTTTACTAAAATAAGTGCAAGGATTTATGATTTGATGCATGTTACACCTGCTGCGGTGTCCAAAGCTCTGCTGTTTTTGTTTAATTATTTGCTTTCTCTACACGATTAGAATATAATTCCATGTAACAGTCTGTTTTGTTCGGGAAACAACGAGTCAGTTTAGTCCTCTCTGCTCGTCTCAGAGTCTTTTTGACTGTTGTTTTAGCTCAGAAAGTGGATTCAGATTTGTAAAAACTGCTGTGGCTTCTTGTGTCTCGCAGCAGTTAGGATTCACATTTTAATCAAAAGCATCATATGAATCCCATGGTGGTCAGGAGAGATGAATGAGAGAGAAACTGGTTTGAAATCTAATTTCCCAGTGTGAACATCATGACTGTCATACTGGCAGCTAGAGGGCGCTGTTCCTGAACTGAAGCAGTCGACTCTTTAAGCATCCGTAGAAGAGAGAAAGAGACAGATGGAGGATGTGGTGCATTAGTGCTGCTGCAGCCACATCTATCACAAGTCCTTGTTGTTGCGTTTGTTCTTTATCTGTCCTGCTTTAATCCTGCAGGCAGCCGCAGCAGAGAGCGAGCATGTCGCCGTGACAACCGACTCTGCTCTTCCGCCGCTCTGCACATCATGTTGTCATGTGTGAGTGTTAACACGAGGCTGGAACAAGCGAGAGCAGCCGAGCCGCCGCGCATCCGCTCACGCTGCGCTGAGCAACGCCGCCGTGTCGAGCCTGTGTGTCTGTGAACAGGCGTGTCTGTGTCTGTGTGTGTGTGTGTGTGTTAACACCGTGTTCTGATCCTGCAGCTCGAGACACTAGACATCCCATAATACCTTGTTATAATCCCTGGAGAGTCGCTATGACAACCATACGAGGCAGATCCCGAGGCAGATTGAAGCAGCTGTGAGATTGGAAGTGACACGAACAATGTTGGCCTCCCCTCACCTGGAAGTCTCAAAGTGTGTGTGTGTGTGTGTGTGTGTGTGTGTGTGTGTGTGTGTGTGTGTGTGTGAGAGTGTGTGTGTGTGTGTGTGTGTGTGTGTGTGTGTGTGTGTGTGTGTGTCTGTGTGTGTGTGTATGTGTATGTGTGTGAGAGACAGTGTACATCTCTGTGTGAGAAGTTTTGCTCGAGGATTTTGATTTTAAAATACACCCTACATGCAGAAACTACTTTTCACAGATTCTGTATAACTGCATTTTGTTTTGTAAAGTATCAGGTTGTTCATGATTTCAGTCCATTGATTATTTACAAGTAACAGACAGTTATTTACCGTCAAATGAGGTGTTTGAGGTGTGCAGCCGTCATCAGCTCTCTGACTTCTTCAGTTTGTACTATTCACATGCTTGAAACTGATCTTCTGACCAAATGGTGCAGAATACCTCCATATCTGGCTTATCAGACCTATTTTTATTGAAAAATAGCACTATCAATGAAACTCAGGATTCATTGTTGTCAAACATCAATTTAATATATATGATTTTGTATTACAGTTTCACCAAATTTGGTTGAGTTTTACATGAAATGACAATAGAGGCAACTAAATCAAGAAACAGTAGCAACAGAAAAGGTTCTGTTTTTGCATGAGCAGTAATAAAGAGAAAAGAAAAGAGTAAAATTAAGCTGATATCTGAAAGTACCAACAGGATTGAAAACTAAACTCTTTCCAAATTAAATTTGCAGATTAAGGCACAAAAGGAACACGGAGCAATAAAAAAACAAAAAAAAAAAAACAAACAAAAAACCTTTTTTCTGTCTCCAGCAAATTCACTCAAAAACTTTCAATCCATCTTATCAGGCGGTTCCCAAACTTTTCAGCTTGAGATCGCAAAAGAGAAATCTGGTGTCTCTGTGTGACCATAGACTGTATAATAAATAGTGGGCGGAGCCTCTATGATGTCTCCTATTGGTTTCTGAAGAGCCATTGTGAAGCTCACAGTGTGGTGCCTCTGGCCACTGCCATGTTAGCTTGTTGCTAACTTTCCGCTAATCCAAAATTGGGCAAATAGGTGCAGCGTGAGGCAGCTGCCTACCAGCTCGCCACCTGTGAGGACACCCACCTGTCACTCAAAGCATCCACTCAATTTATTATGCAGAACTTCAAGCCTTAACAGAACGGTGCATTAATAGTTGTCGTGAACGGAGAAATTAGTTACAGAGGCCAAAACTGTTTTTTGTATCAGGCTGTAAACATGTTTTTTCTGTTGTAAAGTTGGTTTTAATATGAAGGTGTATATGGATTGACTTGCTTTTGTAGCCAGCCTCAAGTGGACATAAGAAGAACTGCATTAGTTTATTTTTTCTCCCCTAGAGGTTGCTCTGAGAATTCATCTTATCAGGCTTCAGGTTATCGGTTTGTGTCCGCACTAAATGTGATGCAGCCAATCAGGATCATAGGAGGGACTACTGGCAGCTTCGGGAGTGGTTTTAGGTGTGACGACAGCAAGATTACTAAACTAAGACTACTAAAATATTGGTCAGTGTTTACTGAGCCTTCAAGCCCCCACAGTACAGAATTATCAGCATTTCTCAACAAGTATCAAGGCAGTATTTCAAGTTTCGTGAAGACATATATACTGATAATATCAAATATTATATCACCCAAATTAACAAAGTAAAACTGATTTTTCATTTACAGAGAGTTTAGTAGAATATCAGCTTATTTTATTTTGGTTATTACCAAATGGTTATAGAACTCTGTCAGACACTTAAATCAACTTCTCTCTCTGTTTATTTAAGTCATGCAGTTCTCAGGAGAAACACACTTTCAGTATGAAATGTTGTGTATCACTAATGTGCATACATGCATGTCTCCTGTGTGTACATATATCATTGCGAGCGTTTCTACATCATTGTGTGTGCGTGTGTGTTTGTGTGTGTCTGTCGCGTGTGTGCACGCAGCCTTTTCAGCAGAGGAGGAAGGCCGACGTGTTGGTGGCAAATTGGCCTCATTAATCTCCCGCTTAATTGATTGTGAGAAGTTTGAGGATGACATTTTAAGAAAGCGTGGCGGACGGGGCGCGGCGTGATTGATTTGGCTAAACCGCCGCGCTAATGAATGCCAGCCAGTCACTTAGGTGGTAGAGACCAGACACTAATTTCAGAGAGATTAGGCCAGAGAGGTTGATAACGCTTAATGAAGAGAGAGAGAGAGGGAGCAGTCATTAAACAGGATGTAAAGCTCCATGTGTGCTCTCCTGTCAGGGCCGGGCTGCTCTGTGTGTCTGTCTGTGTGTGTGTGTGTGTGTGTGTGTGTGTGTGTGTTAGTGAGAGTAAATGAGTGACGCTTGTATTTGTATGAACTTTATTACTCATCAATACAGATCTGTGGAGGATAAAAATGAACATAATGTCACTGTAGGGATGATTTTCCACAGCAGGAGATGTTTGGGTTGTAACTCAGGAGCATTTTGTTAAATTGAAACTGGATCCTTTTAAATCCTCAGACTAACTAAAATAATTTGATATTTGCAGGATAATTTATTTTTTTACAACTTCAGTTCACTTTTGTAGTTTTAGCTAAGACTAATGTGCTAACATGTGTTAGCATTCACATGTACAAGCCTAGCATGCAGTTTAACTGTATGCATGTTAATATGTGAACTAACTCACCAGGTGATGCATCAAATCATCAATCAATTATTTATTAGTGAGGATGTAACCTTCTTTAACTATAGGCTGTTACCACACTGTTCTCATGCCCAACTTGTCGGACACCAACGGCCCTCAGCGACTCACACAGACATGCAAGGTGGCCGTTAACAGCTGAAAGAATGTAACCCAGTCCACGGTTAACTAACAGAACCTACTTATTTTTACCCCAAATATGGTCTTATCTTAAATTAACACCTGTAGTTTTTGTGCCTAAACTTAACCAAACTACAGCTGTTTCACAGTGTTAAAAGAGGCTTTCTGACAGTGTCAGATTCAGACACTAAAAGGTACCTTGTACAAAAGTAGTCTTACCGTCTGAGCGATCGGACCTCAATGCATGAATTCACGCCTCTGCTGGATCAGTGTGTGTGATCACTCTCCTCTGCTCTGTTCTCACAGTTTATCAGGAGTTTTTCATAAGAGTTTTGATTTTACTCTGTGATGCAAGAAACTTGAAATGTAGTTAAGTATAATACTAGAAATAATAAGTCCTTAAGTAAAAGTAAAATAAAAGTTCATGTGTTAATTGCACAATATACAACATGTAAATCAGACAGCTTTGAAGTCCCTGGAAGTGTTTTTCCTCTCCTTTAATGAAGGCTAGGCTTGCAGTTCCCACCTGCTTTCAGTCTTTGTGCTAAGCTAGGCTAAACACATCCTGGACCTGAGCTGGATGTGCAGCGATGAACTAATTAGAGTTGGGTTTTGTTCAGGTGTTTGTGATACCAGATCTTGGATTTGATGCCAGTTCCTGAAGGTTATAGAAAACAACATTACTTATTACAGTGCAATCACTCACTTTAAAGGAAGAAGCTGTTCAGACATCCAGCAGGGAGTAACACAGGATTTTTCATGCATGCCTCTTCAACATGTGATGTTAGCATTAGCATTATCAGAACTTGGTATCTGTGTGCTTATTGGCTTCATAGGTATTGAAATCTTATCTCAAATGACAAGGTATTTTTCAGAACTCAATAGTATTGAAGCACTTTGGTCAGTTCAACTAAAGTATTGAATCTCGGTACCCATGTCCTCGCCTGACTCTGGATTAGACCGATATCCCAGACTGCTCCTTTAAAGAAAGATGTAGCTGTAGATCCTGACATGATGAACGTGTTAGATTTAGGGGAATATAAGGGTCTGCACAGACAGAGGAAAGGCCTGAACTAGTAAAAATCATCAGCAGACTGTTCCTTTAAGTTGATCAGGTCAGGAAGTAGAGTGAAGTTTAGTTGTTGCTGATGGAGTGAAAGTGTTTGCAGTGTTTTTGGGACTTTAAAGAGCAGATTGATGTTTGGTGTTTTTAAAGACACCATGTGGTGTTTGAAGATGAAGAGGCGGCGGACAGACGGACACTAATTAAACAGAGAGACGGGGGGGTTGTAATAAAGTAAACTGTGTGCATGTGTTAGTCCAAAAAGTGTGAACAATTAGAGAGTGATTGATGAACAGACCGACAGTGTGTGTGTTTACACTTTAGTAAAGTCAGAAAGTGAAGCGCAGCAAAACAGACAAAGAGGAAGAAAGTGTGTGTGATTTTTCTTTGTGTGTTTAGAACAGCCGGGCAGAGCACCTGGCATGATGAGTGTCTGGGGGGAGGAGTGCCACACCTGTGACAACACACACACACACACACGCACACACACACACACACACACACACACACACACACACACACACACACACACACACACACACACACACACACACACAGCCTGTTTGGTTGTTTTGTCCCTCTCTCTCTCTGTGAGAATCAAACAAGCATAGGACAACCTGGCAATCAGCTGCAAGAAGACAAGGAGACAAGAGAGGAAGACAGGGAGACAAGGAGACAGGGAGAAGATGGAGGGACAAGCAGACGGCAAGACATGGACAGGAACATGCCTACAGCATATAGAATTAGCCTATTGGTCTGCTAATCCAAAACAAGGGAAGTATGAATGTAGAGGGTCTGAGGGTCAGCTCAGCACCCCCCCCCCCCCATTCCTCAGGATCAGTGATATCCAATCCCTGATTGCAATTAAATCTGCTCAGTCCATCTCATCTCAATTCAAATTTGTGGATGGTAAAAGTGATCTTAGGAAGTGAGGATATTTATGTGAAGATTGTGCTGTGTCTCAATTAGTGCACTTCTTTATTTACACTTCCTGTTTTGAGTGCCTATGTGCCTTCACACTGACATTTATGGTAAAATGAAATACTCAAAATAGTCCAAAAGTTCCTGGTGGCCAAGGAAGCAGCCACAGTGACTACAGTGGTCACAATGAACACCAAATTATACAGATATTAGTCATGCATGTGTTTTTATCACTAGTACTATACTGTTATTGGATTGAAGCCACCAATATGCTTGTTTGGTTAAGTTTGTAAAGATTTGGTCAAAATAATCAAATATTAATCAACATATTGGTGCGATTTTAGCTGATAGGAGGAGGGAGAGCCAATCCATTGAGACTATGGCATCTTTTTAATCTCCCATGAAACAGACGGCAAATAAATTAAAAGGACGTTCATGTTGGCCACCTTGGTGGAGTGGCTACTGGGACAATTTGGCAGCAAATCTGAGTGCTGGCACCATATTGATCATGTTGAATCTAGGGTAGGTAGTGTCATCATTTTTACATCCCGAAAGCAATCAATAAATCAAATGCTATAGAAAAAAATGTTTGGCTGTCTCAGACCTGTGATAAGTCCTAGCTGTCCACCTATGTGCCTTCTATACCTCCATGCACTCCTTGCACATGACGAAGTCAAGTCTGGTACAGATATTTTGCTAAAGCTGTAGCAAGCTAGTTGCACAAGAATGGCAGAGAAAGTGCAGTAAAAATTCCCATTTCCACTAGTATCTTCAACAACTTGCAGTGCTAAAAAAAATGCAAGAAAAGAAAGACAGAAGTAGAAATTCTTATGACTAAAGAAAGGTTGGATAAGGCAAGAGGTAACAATGCAACAATAGCAATACTGAGGGAGTTCAAGGACCTGGAGCGTGATGCAATGGTTGTTGTTTTTTCTGTTGGACAGGTAATTATCTGGTTTGTTTCGAGAGAATTTGTTATTTTCCTGGTATATCCAAATATAGGAGTGCAAGAGTGTTTGCTTGTATGTGAAAGAGTCAGATAAAGAGCCTCCACACACACAAAATCACTGCTGAGAGCAGATACAAGAAAACACCCACAATTACAAACACACACACACACACACACACACACACACACACACACACACAGTGAGAGTGATGGCAGCTGACGTGCCCCGCCCTGCTTTAATAGATGGTTTATGGTAAATATCTCCACTGTTGTTCAGATGCTGTCATCCGTAACATGCACACACACACACACACACATTACAGCATCACTCACTCATGACATGGAGCTGATGGAACACACAAACACACACAAACTCGCATGTTTTTAATCAGTACAACTGTACACGTTCATTCATAAGAATGACGTTTTATTCAGTTTTGTATTTAAAATAATTCTTATACTGCAGATACAGGAGATGGAAATTAGCCTTGGTGTCAAACTTTAATGAAAGTAAAAAGCCATGCAGTCACAAGTTACATGATAAATAAAAGCATGAATTAAAATAAGAATGTCAGTGAACACCAGCAGCAGTTTTCATGACAAAGAGAAACCAAACGACTGTCCTGTTTGATATGAACGAAGTGTTTGAGTCGTTCACCTGCAGCTGTTAACCAACCGCTTCACACGGCGTCATGTAAAACAGATGTGAGGCGCCCGTGTGTTGTCACGCCGATGAGGGGAAATTAAAGACGACAGCGACGGCGCGCAGACACGACACCGCTTCCTGTCAGACCGTCAATCAAACTGTCAGCCAATGAGTGTCACCGTAGGTAAAAATTAGACGCGGAGACGTGAAAGGACGCAGGGGTGACAGGACAGATCTGCTGCTCCCACTGGATTATTGGAATATTACTGTGGAGGCTTACAAACAGGAAGTGGTGAAGTGTGTCTGCGTGGATCTGACAGGGAGACAGTTACACAGACAGACAGGAAGTGAGAAAGGTTAGGAGAAGCAATGAAGTTGAAAGGACACAGACATAGAAAGAGTTTTAAAGGGCCACACCATTTCAGCTCATTTATTTTACATTCCTGCTGAATATTTTCCCCTTCTTTAAAAATCAAGTTTTGAGATTTTTGAATCATTTCTTTGCTGCCATGTCTTAATTAAATTTCCAGCAGAAACATTAAAAAAGTCGCTGATGCGTTTAAGGAAGCTCTGACATCAGAGATCTATATTTCCTTGTTTTGTCTAATAAATATCTCCAACTCTTTTATAAATCTTAAAAAGACAATGAAATAATGTGGGCTTCATGTGTTGACATGCATCACATGCGAGTCTCTGATATCTCATTTACACAAAGCCACTTAATTCGTATTCAGTGGATCAAATCAGAGTGGTACCAATTCTGCAAACCTGCACCCAGCTGCGCTCACAAAGCTCAGTACTGGAGCCAACCCGTTTGACACACAGGCTACAAAGTCATTCACTTGTCACTTGTCACTCACTTATGTTCTTGGAAAAGTATCTGTCAATTGGTGCAGCAGCTGTGCTCCTGCAGCTGTCGATGTGTTTCCTCTGCGAGGAGAGCCAATGACAACGTTATTCTCAAAGTCTCAGATCATATCATAATTCTTCACTTGGACTTTAGACTTTGGACTTTGTCTTGTCCACACTTTTATATTCACCTCTTGTTTTTTGTCTTTTTGGGACAGATGTAAATTTTGGTGTCACAGGTTGTGTCATAGGTTTTCACAATTAAAAAAAAAAATCCTGGTGGCTGATTAGGCTGGATAGTATCAGCATATTTGGATGTTAAAAATACTCCACCATCATTTTCATCATCAACTGCTCTCTGCCTGCATTTAATTATTTTTAACATGCCAGTGAATATGTATATATTTATCCGTTGCACAACTTTTGTGGGCTACCTTGCTGGCAACCATAGGTACCCAAACGGGTGCAGGACTCTGGTTCAGATAGAAATTGCATCTCAAAAAGGCAAAGTGTGAATGCATCCACAAAGTGTAAGAGACTGACTGAAACCGACTGTTCAAATCATCTCTGAAGGGGCTTTGAGATGCATTTTATCCAGATGCAGAAAAGGTGTAAATGCATCCATCTCTCCGAAGAATAATCTGTACTCCTCAACGCTGTGATCATGTGAATATGACAGCTGTGGAAAGAGCAACGTCGCTCTGAGCCTTGTAATCATGGCAGCTATAAAGCAGGTCCAGCAACTTAGTAAAGTAAAAATGATTTTCATTATTGATTAATCATTTGATAATTTGCTCAATAAATGGATCAGTTGTTTGGTCCATGAAATGTCACAAAATTATGAAAAAAGTCCAAGATGACTCAAATGTCTCGTTTTGTCCACAACTCAAAAATATTCAGAGAAGAGTAAAGAAACCAGAAAATACTCACATTTAAGAAGCTGAAATCATTTTTACTAAATGTATCTGATTGTGTCTTTATCTGTAACTGTAATGGAATACAGTTACCTTTTTTTCTGTATCCAGATTACATAATCCTGTTATCAATTACTCCACAACCATGGGGAGCAGTATGACTGAGAGACTTTTATGAGAATAAAATATCTGTTGCTAGAAGTTCATTAATATGATTCGTCCATGTGTTTGTGTTTATTCTGGCTCCCTAACCTCAACTGCAAAAAAGTACAAGTTATTCTGCTTCTGGCATTTTTGGCTAATAGCATCGCCGCCTCTGGAGGAGAGCCAACTCTGATTTGCAATAATTTGTGTTTTGACCAACCAAGATGTAGATATGTGGTTAAACATACATTACATTTTAAGTGTAATTGAGGTCTGAAACACTCAAGAAGAGCTTGAAAAAACAGTGGAAGGTCCTTGACTATGAATTTGACCTGAGGGAGACAGAGAGACGCATGCTCAACAGCAATATCAGCTCAGAATAAAAGAATTTGTATTTAATTAAATGTATTAAAACATGTATACAATGTGTGTAATGTATTTAAAGAGTAAAGAATGGCTTCATCTATCAATTAAATAACCTCACATACAAACACACACTCTTGCAGTCACGACTCAGACGCAGTGTTTCAGATATATTTCACTCTCTCTGTGTCTAAGCGTTGAACTCCAGGCCTTGAGATGAATTTTTAAGACCTGCATATTCAAAAACGAACACATTACCAGGCACACACACACACACACACACACACACACACACACCGAGCCGTGGGTTTGAGCCGGGTTCCGCCAGCCTGCATGCGCAGATGACTCCAGAGGCCCGGCGTGACCCGGCGGCGGCGAGACTAAAGGTCATGGCGTTGAGCGTCGAGCCTCGCATCCTGATTACCCACAACCCCCCTCTCTGACTTCCTGTGAGGTCCGGCAGGTTCATTAGCTGTGGGAATAACTGCGGAGAGCGAGAGAGAGCGGGAAGAGGTCTGAACCAATAAACGAAGCGTCCAGAGAGCGAAGGAGGGGGGAAAAAACGATGGTGAAAGGAAGGAAAAGAGAGAAAAAAGACGAGTGTGGGGTCTTATTATTTATGCAGTCAATAGGCCGAGGCTTGTCTGCATCTCTAATTGTTTGATTTTATAGGCGGGACGGGCTCTTTAAACAAACACGCTCTTATGCTAATGGCGGCGCGACGCTGCCCTCCTGACAGCATCTGTTGGGAGGGTGGACTGCAGGATTATGGGAGTTTTTTTTTCTCCTTTTGAGGAGGGGGGCAGTCTGAAGTTGAATATCATTTGGATAATTAAAAATGACAGAGGAAATGGTCCACACACACACACACACACACACAAGCAGCCACTTTGTCTTGACAGGTGGAGGGGGAGGAGGGAGGTTGGGGGAGAGAGGGGAGGTTAGTCCTGATTGCTGTCAATCAGCCGGTCCGGTGGGAGGACCGCGGAGGCAGGCGGATCGCCGTGAACTTTGACCCCCTCCCTGGCCGACGTGATGCTGATGTGAAAGACAGAGGGAGAGAGAGAGTGAGTGAGTGAGTTAACAACCTTGAGAGACGGACTGAATTTCAACAGACTCAGGGCCAGAGAGAGAGAGAGAGAGAGAAAGAGAGAGAGGAGGAAGAGGAGGGATAGACTGAAGGATGCAGGAACAGAGAGAAAATAAGAGAGAGGAAATAAATGGATGTAAGGTGAAAGAGGTTAGACAGACCAAAGTAAGCAGGTGTCACTATTAAAATACTGTTATACAGTTATTAGGTTGCACTTTATTTTACAGAAGATAAAATAAAGACGTAACCAGCGACACTTTGTATCAAATTAGACTAAAAACTACAATTAATGAGTCTTTATTAGAGGGTAATTAGGGACATATTACAAAAGAACTCTTATAGAGTCTAATAAGAGAAATGACACACTTTAGTTTACAGTTCAGTTCATGTCTCTAATTGCCCTAATATTAAGGGTCTAACAGTTCTCAATAAAACTTTAAAGGTCCAGTATGTAGGATTTGCTGTCATCTACTGGTGAGGTTTTAGATTGCAACCAAATGAATACCACTCGTCTCACCTGCCCACCTGGGTTAGTGATTTTCTGGCATTTGGCAGCTGCAGTTCTGTTGCCTTCAGCCTACATGTTTTTGCTTTTGTCTAATGTTACAGTTTGCTCTTCATTTGTAAAACTTGTTGCTCTGCTGCCAGCAAACTTGTCCATGTCTGTCAAAAGTCGCAAACACCGCCCATTTTATGTGAACACGCTCATGTCTAGATTAGGAAAACTAGGCATGAACGCTTAGCCTGATTCCTTTTATTGGCTCAGTGAGGACGGGTTACCAAAAGATATCCTGGGTATGTTGAACCCACTTCGTAGTACAGGCCTCTAGTAGCATATTTCACAACTGGAATAAAATGTTTACATTCACAAAACATACCCAGGAAATGTGTAAACACACTCAGAGTCACATGTAAACAGCATTTTCCCATTAAATCAACTCAATGTGGACAAACCTACATGAAAAAGTGGAGCAGTTGAGTGAGGTAGAAAACAAATTGATAGTGACTGAATACTTGTGCTTGTATTCTGTGTGTGTGTGTGTGTGTGTGTGTGTGTGTGTGAGAGAGAGAGAGAGAGAGAGAGAGAGAGAGAGAGAGAGAGAGAGAGAGAGAGAGAGAGAGAGAGAGAGAGAAACAAAGAGACGCAGTGAGAGTGATCAAAGGAAACAGCGGATCACTAGAAAGCCAAAGTGTCAATTGAACAAACGGCATCAATGAAAAGACGATCAGATTATATCTCTGTCCTTCTGTCGCTTTGTTCTGTCTGCGTGTGTGTGTCTGCTTGTTTCCGACTGTGTGTGTGTGTGTGTGTGTGTGTGTGTGTGTGTGTGTGTGCATATTGCTGTGTGTAATTGCATATTTTTTGATGTGTGTTCCTACATTTATTTGTTCCTGCAAGATGTGTGTGCGTGTGTGTGTGTGTGTGTGTGTGTGTGTGTGTGTGTGTGTGTGTGTGTGTGCGCGCGCACGTGCGTGTGTGTGTGTGTGTGTGTGTGTGTTACCAACGCTGAGCTGAACAGGGAGGGTTGAGATGTAAAACCTTCCCTCCTCTCCAGACGCAGGATCGAGCGAATCCTCACCCCCCGCCAAATTAATCTGCTCTCACACACACACACACACACACACACACACACGCACACACACACACACACACACACATGCATGAACACACACACACACACACAGCGAAAGCGGATTCTGTAGAATAATTTCATTATAAGGTTGTGAGCATGTGGATTAATGGTTTTACTGTCACAGAGACGACAGGGGATTTTCTCTTTTCTTCTCTCTGTTTCTGTCTCTCTCCAAGATGCTTTTATTTTGTCGTTTTCCCTCCACTTCCTTTCTGCTCTTCTTGTCTTTTATCCTCTCATCGTCTTTCCCTCCTTTTTGCTGTTGTTGAGTAGCTAAGCTTTGTCTTAATCATGGTGTTTTTTCCCCCATAAAATAACAGAAACAGCTCTTTGTTAGCTGTGCATGATCTCTGCTGCGTCTTCCTTTTAAGGAAGTGAATGTGTTGTTGAGGAGCCAATCAGAGGAGATCGTTAGGAGGGGTTGTGTAGATGTGTG
Organism: Lutjanus erythropterus; assembly: GCF_056507025.1. Taxonomy (NCBI): domain Eukaryota; kingdom Metazoa; phylum Chordata; class Actinopteri; order Lutjaniformes; family Lutjanidae; genus Lutjanus; species Lutjanus erythropterus. Next base: position 31,164,681 of record NC_139334.1, on the reverse strand, counting down.
AATCCGATTGGCTGCTCCATCATTGTTGCCCCAAGACAAATTTCTGCATGTGGATGATTGAATGAATCAAACTGTGTCTTTTGTGTTGTATAGTTTTGGTATGTGTTTTATTATTTTAAAGTAATTATGTTTTGTGACATTTATTTACATGCCACGTCGTATTATATCTGCATTGACAATGAGGAAAAATAAGTTAGAAGATATCAGCATATTACCTACCGGCAAAAGTCTAATGTTGCCCAAACCTGTGAGAAAAATAAAATAAAAGACTGTAAAGGGAAAAGAAATAATAGTACTATTGATAACAACTGAACAGCGGAGTTGCTGTGTGATGAGGGGTCATCATATGTCGTATCAGGTCATTTAGTTTAATTTGGGTTTGTGTTGTGTTTTGTCAGTGTTCCATTTTCATGTGCATGTTGTTTTTTGTCCTTTCTAATGTTTCCATATCATTTGATTCTCTGCATCTTTTTATTTCGATTGGTTTTGCGTTGCGTCATGTTACACTGTCGAGCCGTGTTGTGTCTTTTTTGTCATTTGGTGTCATAAAACTCAAACTCCACCGAGGATGCAGGTTGGATGCAGACAGGATGTGAAACACGTGGCGTGTTCGCATTAACAAGTCTGCAGAGGTGTGTGCGGGTGTGTTACAGTGTCATGAACACATTTATTAGTGTGTGTGTGTGTGTGTGTGTGTGTGTGTGTGTGTGTGTCTGCTGGCATGTCTCAGTCACCTGGCTCTGTCACCCTCCATAATCACTACAATCCAACAGAGAAATCTGCTCTAATCAAACGAGAAACGCCTCCATGATTCTCTCTCTCTCTCTCACAACATTCATTCCCGATGTCGTTCTCCCTCATCCTCTCTCCCCCTCTCTCCCCCTGTATTCTCTCTTCCAATGTTTCTGTCTCATTTTGTCTCTCTAATTTTCAGAGTGTGTGCGCAAGTGTGTGTGTGTCTGCGTGCGTTTCTCAGTCAGGGAGGCAGCAGCAGCAGCTGGCGAGGGCAGTCCCCAGAGGGATTGTGGGTAGGGAGGGGAAGGTTATGGCTTCACTCCCATCACCGATCTGTTGCCTGTGAGTCTGTGTGTGTGTGTGTGTGTAGTTTACTTCTGGTCCTAGTTGAGTGTAATGGAGTGTGTGTGTCTGTTTCATAAAGACCGGCCTCGTTCAGGTTTGGTTTGTTCTTTGTTTTAGAGATTTTTCACACCTGAATGTCTGAACTGACATTTTTGTCACATTGGACACGTTTGATCCAGCTGGTTTTGGGTTCATGTTGCAATCATGCGAGCATCTAAAGAACTGTACACCTATTTGTACACCTACATCCTGTCGTCATCATCTACATGAGCTGCATGTCTTTATACTTGTAACTGACTGGTTTGTAGAGCAGTGTAGGTCTGATGATGACGTGTTGTCAATTCATTTCCTCTCTTTCATTCTCTTGGAAAATAATTGAAAAGTGTTGGAAATTTTGTGAGTTTGGTCACTGGACCAAATGTATTTGGTCTCCATGTGTGACCGCGGCTCATTTTGTTTTGTTTTGTTGTTTACCTTTTCCGGTTCTGACGATAGCCTACCAGAACTTCCTGTAATTGGTCCAAAAGTCTGGAACAAACAAAGAAATGTTTTTATACTTGAATCAAATCCATACCATAGTTTAATTTGATCCAATCAAGAACCAAGGACACTGTGGTTGGTCAGACCAAAGCTTGGCTTTGGTCCAACCGACCACGGTCAAACTGAAAAGTCTAAAAGACTGGATCAAACAAGGTTGGTGTGAAAGTGAGTTTGGCCTGGTTCAGTCTGGATCAGTTGAGTTTGGTTTTGTCCTTGGTTGGGTCTGGTCTTGGTGTAGTTTAGTCTGGTCTGTTTTCTTTGGTTGGTTTGTTGGTTGGTCTTGTCTTGACTCATTTGGTTTGTGGTTTGTTTTAGGGGTTTTTCAGGAATGAAAGTCTGGACCAAGGACCGGCGTTCATATTGTTGTGACACTGTGCACATTTGATCCAGATTTGCAATTACACAAGCATACATGACACACCTACATCTTGTCATTATCACTTAACTGCATCTCTGTATGATTGTAATTGCATTGTTTGTAGAGCGATCAAAGTCTGATTATGGCGTGTTGTCAATTAATTTCCTCTCTTTCATTCTCTTGGAAAATAATTGCCAAGTGTTGGACATTTTGTGTTTTTTTTCCCCAGCTGACTCTTAATAAAGTTACGTCCATGTGTGACTCATTTGGTTTCGTTTTGCTGTTTTTATTATTTCCTGTTCTGATAATAGCCTGCCAGAATTTACTGTAATTGGTTTAGTTTGGCTGTCCAGTCTGGTTCATGGCCTGGGGGAAGTTTTGTGCCTGTAATTTTGGTTCAGATCAAACTGAAAAGCCTAGAAAACTGGATCAAATGATGTAGGTGTGAAAGGTCCCTTAGTTTGGCTTGATTTAGTCTGGATTAGTCTGGTTCAGTCCAGTTTGGTTTGGTCTGATATGGTTTGGTCTTTGGTTGGTTCTGGTCTGTTTGCTTTGGTTGGTTTGTCGACTGGTCTTGTCTGGACTGATCTGATCTTGTTTGGTTTGTGGTTTAGTCTCATCCAGTCTGGTCTGGTTTGGCATTTTGTCTGTTTTTTGTTCTGGCCTTTACCTTCACTGTGTTTACTTTGGTATGGTTTGTTTTAGTTTTGGGTCTTTTGGTCTTTGAAGATCTTGCGGCCTACTGATCATCTTGCATTTTTTAAATGGACACCTCTTACCCCCACTCCCCTCAGTGGAAGGCACATGACTTCTGTGTGCCACTGCCCCGAGAGGAAGGGTCATCCTAAAGACTTTAGATGCTGGTTCTGAAGTGCAGGTTTTTCCTTTATAATTCTTTCCACTCTGTTTGGTTTGTTCTAAGAAGTGACTAGTTGGCAAGTTTTACCTTATTAATAGTACATTTAATATTTGAATATCAGCACACATAGACTTTATGTTTTATTCTGCTGTTGTTCCATTGTCCAAATATATCAGCTGTACTTTGTTGTGTAAATGAAATCTAGAGGAAGAAGAGGATAAAATGTGATTAAACTTCATCATCTTCTCTGTTCTCAATTGTCAGTCTTGTTTCTCTTTTATTCAGGACTGAAATGCAGCTAAAATACAAAGAAAAGATTTCAATGTGACAGAACACAGTACAATACAACACAATGTAATGCAAGCCACTATAATACAAAACAGATTAGACTATAGCAGAATACTTCCCCAATATCTTTTGAAAACATTCAAAATCATATATTTGTAGTTATACAAGTATAAGAAATGTTGGGATATTTTTTTAATAAAAGAAAGCACTGGTGAAATAAACGCAACAACTTTAAAACGTTACTAGATCAAGTATGAAATCAATTATTAAGAAGCAAATAACATAAAATATGTGTTCAACCAAAGTTATTCTGAGATCAATTGAACATTTTTACATCCCCTAATTGGATTTAACTTGATCAGTTTAAGCTTAAAAAAAAAAAAAAAAGAATACAGAAAGTTCAACTGGTGTCCAAACCCAAAACAAACAAAAATCTGTACATGCGATTACGCTCACTGCTTTTATTTTGAAGGAGCTATATGTAAGAAACGGCCACCTGTCAAACTCATACTCCAAACTGGTTAAAAGCGGAAAAATGGAAAAATCCCATCAGCTTTTTGTGGATGCAGCCAGATCAATGTTAACTTCCAGGCTTGTATAAAAAACGTCATCCCTGCAGAACTCGACATGAGGTCAAAATAGTTACTTCTTCACATTCGGTTGATAATTATAGTTAATTTTTGAATGTTTTAAACTAAAATTCTTACATATAGCTCCTTTAAACAATTACCAGACCACCACCCTGCTCTCTTTCATAGCGGAGTGTGTGTGTATTTCTTTACATCAAAACACGGATACCCTGTGCACCAGGATCTGGATCAAATAGAGCTTCCACCTGCTTCTTACAGTGTTTGTTTTGCCCTTTGAGGAGCGCCAGACGGGTGGGGTTTACTGCAGCGGGGGGCGTTTGCTCTCCTGCTGTTGGACTCTCCGCAGGCTCACAAACACCTCGTGTACTCCGGCTGTTGGATGCCTGCTGTAAACCGAGTCTCTTTAAATTTTTACCGTGAGAGTTAGCGGTGTGTCAAACATAACCTCTCGCTCCGCTGCCGAAGCCGCTGCTGCTGGAGGCGTTTGTTTTCCACTCCAGTACGTGCCTCAGCACTAAATCAGCTGGTTAGAGAGAGGAGCTCGACGAGTGAAGCAGCCTCCATGCAGCTATTGTACCTGTGTGTGTCTGTGTCTTATTTTGATGTTACACTTGCATGTATACCTGTGATTTAGTGCGTGTATGTGCATTTGAACACGCCTGTGTACATGATTTTTTGCTCGTATGCCTGCGTGCATCAGACTCTGTGTGTTTAGATGAAGAAATGTACCAGCACAAATGAAAAATAACATCAGAGCAGCGGGAGGAAAATGAAATCGAACAAGAGAGGAGGATTTATTTGATTGGATGGGAGTTGCTTGTCCACAAAAAGAGAGAAGAAACCTAAAGGGATGAAGAGGGGCAACAAGAGGGAAAGAATCATCTTAATGAGATTTAGAAAAAAAAAAAAAGGAAATCATTTTCAATCTGGGAGCACTTTATCTGCAGCAAAATATACAGAGAAATCATTAATGGGGAGGAAACAGACAGAGCTGCTGTTTTCGCTGCTGCTTTATGGATTCATAACCGGAGCACACAGAGAGAAAAACACTGAACGTCAATACAAGTTCATTTCTTCATCTGGAAATGAGATCTGGATAAAACAGACAGGGAAGGTTAAATAAGACGTCGTTTTAGCTGTATAAATGTGTACTGGAGGCAGGAAGGATCTCATTGGTCAGTTGGAACATCGTTAACCTTATCTGAAGAGTCTCAGTCCTCGAGCTTCATGACGGAGAAAGGTGGGGCCAATTAAAAATACACCTGTTTGTGATCCTTCAGAGAACGGCATGTTCAGATCGAGATCGTTCTCATGCTAGCGTGGTTTAGTAGGAACACTAGAGGCAGAAGGAAAATGCTGGCTGTTCAGAATATACCTTCCAATACTTCTGAAGCTCATTGATTAGCATGTTTCATCTTGTTTGTTTAATCCAAACACAAACAGAGATCTTAAATCGATCATTTGCAGTTTTACTGGGTGTTATGTGTTGGAGCTTTCTTCAACAGTTTATCCATCTATCCATATTTCTGTGTAGTGTCCCTTGCCATAGCGGTTTTGGTTTTGAGCTGCATTTACGCTGCATGGCACCGCTCGACTCGACTTCTGTTTTTCCATTACGGATAACACCTGCTACAGTTTTGGTATCACCTTAGCCAGGTTCCAAGTGAGCCGCATGGTGAAAAAACTGCAGACCACTGATTTGTTTCTGCACAGAGGACATCCTGTACAAACCTGCCTTCTCTAAATATCAATTTTTTTTAATTCAGTCAAAGATGGCAGCCTACAAAACCACACTGTGATCAAGTGACCAATAAAGCTGTCAGTCTGGCAGTAAATGTACAGTTAAGGTTACAGTTTACGGAATTATACCAGAGACAATTTGTAATATGTTTGAAAGTTGTTCTGATGTTTTTTTTTTTAATTGGAGGAATAAATGCAGCATTTAGCCTGGATCACACCTGAAAGTGGCACATTGTAGATGTTAGTTATTGTCTGATCTGAAATAGGTTATGCTAAAGAAAATGTTTTTGGTGATCTACTGTCAGTCATGAGGTCCCCAACAACACTAAGCGTGGAAACATGCAGGTTCTACCAAGGCACAATAGTAAAGAGGAGGGCCCTCAAAGAGCACAGACCTCTAACAAAGTCCACAGGTCACTCTTTTCTGATCTGCAGATCTGCAAGCATAAGCTCCACAATCAATATTATTGCATGTTCTTGTGGTGCGTAAAGTTTGAGCATTTTTCTCAGACAATTCACATGTATTCATGTGATTAAGGCTGGCTTTACACAATGAAACTTTCATGCTGCAGTTGTAGTAGCACTAGTTGCAGGTCGCAAATTGCATGAAACATAATATCTGTGCAACCTGAGAGTTACATGAATCAATTCAAAAATAATCAAAGTCTCATGCAACACAATTTCACAGTTAATTTGATTCTCATCAAAACGTTATCTTAAAGCATAGCTATAACTACACCAGCAACAACAGCAGTCAACAGCAAAACAGCAACAAACTTTGTCTCACTGACATTTGACAGTATTACAGAACTTGCATGAAGTCTATGAGAATAATCACTTTCTGAAGCATCCAAAAAGGTGTAGTAATATTTGGAATGTGGACTGTTTGATGTCATCATCTGACATGTTATCAGCGTTTTGGCTGGCTATTGCAAGAAACTGGTTCCACAAAGTTGAGAGTTTTGCATCAGTTGCTGCTGAGTTTCAGATAAGTGTGTTGCAGCTTTACACCATGCAACCCAACTGGAACTCAGTTTCACTTAACTTTCAACCAGTGAAAGTGAAAAGTGTAAAGCAAGTCTTAAAGTATGATGAGTTGTGTGATATGTCAGCATTCATGTTTCCAAAGCACCTTAAGCCAGTTTTATACTTTGCGTGTTATAACAACTAGTTTAAATATGAAGTTTGAGCAACTACATTATTTGGAACTGTGCCATAAAGGGTTCTTCCTTGGCCTTTGCTAGACCTTAAAATCAGAGAAGTTGTTTTTCCTTTAATCCTGCAGACAAACAGACAAACAAACAGCCCTGAACACATAACCTTGGTGGAGGAATTTAAGTGCAATATTTTCCCAGTGAAAGCCTAAAAATTACAGAAATTCTGATTACAGAAAGGTCTAATAAAACACCTGATGCCAGCTGAGGCACTCTTGTGTGTTTTTCTGTATGTATACACACACACACACACACACAGATGTGTATATATATATATATATACATATATATATATATATATATCTGTGTGTGTGTGTATATATATATATATATATATATATACATCTGTGTGTGTGTGTAATCCATCGACCTTCCTTCATCTCCCTGTGAGCAGGACAAGTATTTAAAATAGATGTCATGTCCTGGACCACCTCCAATGTAATGTCCTCTGTGTGTGTGTGTGTGTGTGTGTGAGTGTGAGTGTGAGTGTGTGGTTCGGTGGCTGATTCCTTCACCGCCCGTTACTGAAAAACCAAAGCTTCTTTTTTTTCCCCCCTCATATCACTCTCCATTGTTGTTTCTCTCTCCCTTTTCCTACAACCTCCCCACTTCATTTCCTTCACTCCCCCCTCTCGCTCCCTCACCTCCCCCCTCCCTCCCTCCCTCTCCCCGACAGCCACTAATAATAACGCATGAAGGCAGTCACACCAAATGAAGACAAATGCCGTCCACTGCTTTGGAATCATAATCTCTCTCGCTCTCCGTCTTTGGCTCTGTGCTCTCTCGTCTCGTGTCTTGCCCTCGCTCTTGTCCTCCACCCTCTGTTCTCTCCATCTTCATCTCTCCGTTCAGCTGTAGAGTGGGATGTCTCTATATAAACCTCAGAATCTGATCTGGTACTTGTTCATCATGAAAGAAAAAGAATGGATTCAGAGACTAAGTCTGGATTAAAACATCTCATCAGAGACAGAGTTTCTTTTATGTTGACAGTTTGGTTTTATTTGAATAATAATTTATCATAAATACCAATGTAATGTACAAAATGTACATTTGATTTCTCAGCTTTGTCAGTGTGCTTTGACGTCTAGATGTCTGGAATAGAATAGAATAATGATTAGGTTTCATGTGTAGAATAATCCGTGCCTTCCAGTATTTAAAGCAGGTAAGAGATTTTATTTATCTGTGTAATAGTAATTTTATGCAGATTTTCTTATCTGCCACATCAATTATTTACGGATGGTTTATCCCTATCTCATTTTTTCTCTTGATTCTTAAATGTTGAGCATCTTCTTGTTGATTTTCTCCTACACCGATGCTCAACATCTTTGCTTTAAGTAAAGATAACCTGCACAAAAAGCTGTTGTTTGACAGTTTTCTGTATTTTGTATATTTATATCTGGAGATTAAAGCTGAAACGGCAGGAAAATTTCATGATTACAGCAACCAAAATTACCCCAGTTTTCAGTATCATTGTGGTATTGTTAAAATGTGCAGGCCATGTCCAAAAAGTACCAATACACACTAAAATAATTTCAATAAGTTTTATTTTGAAAACCTGTCAAAAGTCTGAAATGACATCATGTCCTTTGAGATGTCATTGTTTTGTTGACACGAAACAAACCCATGTTGCTGCTTCGCCTACATCCAGGAGACTTGTTTAAACTTTGGTTGATGCTGGACACTGTTGCGGTTTATGTTTTTACATGACAATTAAAATTCACTGGTTATCAGGAATTTTATCGTGATTTATAATTCTCTCCAGTTCTGATATAACTGATGCTATCACAGTATCTATGCTAACCTCTTCAGGAGCCGCTACTGTCTCTTCAAGCCTGGTAACATGGATTCTCATGTGATCTCGTAAATTCAGCTGCCTGGCAAGGCAAACACAGGATGGGATGTTAAGGATTATCTTGGCATTTAAAGGCCTAAACTCTTCCTGGATGAAACAAAACAACCTTTCAGTAGATTCTTCTGTGAAAACGCTCTAAAGTTACCCTTAAATTTCCACTCTGATATCAAAAGAAATGTTCCCCACATGCAGAATAGATAAAGCGTGATATTTAAAGGAGTAACACAGTTCAACAGAAGAATTAGGATTAACAAACCACTTGATGAAACTGTAAAGTACTAATGATCATTTGCATGCATTTTGCGAATGATGAATCATGATTGCAGCGACTTCCAGCCGTTTCCTCCCAGTTAAAACCAAAGCTCCCTCCGCGTGTGCCACCATGATAAAAACCATTCCCACCACCACAAATTAACAAATACACGGCTGAATGGTAATGTTCGCACCATAACTGCGGGGATAATTGATTAAATGAGCATTGTAATTACATTTTCTCTTCCTAATATTGAAGATGTTATCAGTGTATCTTTTATCATTAAGTTAATCAGGAACTAAGACGACATTAAAGAGAATGAGCGAGCATGTGATTAGTCAGAGAGAGAGGGACCCACTGTGTGTGTGTGTGTGTGTGTGTGTGTGTGTGTGTGTGTGCGCGCGCGTGTGTGTGTGTGTGTGTGTGTGTGTGTGTGTGTGTGTCTGTGTTTTATTCAGTCTTTATTGTTTTGGGGGCCCTTAAGCACAATTCTTGTGTTTCTTTTGATTATTAATTCTCTGTGTGTGTAAGTTGTAGTACAGTAGTTGCATGTGTGTTTCCATGTACGCCATGATAATGATGTGTTTGTGGTGTGTGTGTTGTACCCGTTGACAAGAGTCCCCCTAGTGGTCAAAAATACACATTAAAAAACTTCAGTTACAGTCGGCGTTAAAGTGAGTAAATTAGATAACACAGAGGCGTTATACCCAGGCATTGTGCTTCCTTTACGAAGCCCCATTTGAACGGTCTCATGAACTTGGCCTCTTATTGTCTACCCACTCACAAGGTGCACGTACAGAGCCATTTTTGAACCCTTACAATGGGAAAGTTAATAATTGGGCTACAAGTTGAGCAGCTGATATAAACTCTGATCACTTCCTGCACAGCAACAGAAATTCAGTTTTCGCAGCCAGAAATCATCTCCTCTTCAGACAAGACAAACCCAGCCAGCAGGAGCAAGAGACACACTCGGGATCCTGACGTCTGTGCATCTGCTCTGTCTGTGTGTGTGTGTGTGTGTGTGTGTGTGTGTGTGTGTGTGTGTGTGTTTTGGAAGGGTATCCTAAGGTTAAACTGCAGAGAAACAGCATCCATCTGGAGAGCATTAAAGAGATTTATCAACACTCCTGTCCTTGAATCATTCAACATATTGCATCAGTGAGCGTTTGATCACAACATGTCAACCCTGTTTGTGGCGAGGAAGTCCCCACATCTTATCTCCATGGCAACAGATTGAAAGTACAACAAAAACTACACATTGACCACCGGACCAGAGGCACATGACCTGTCAAAGAACAATAAAATAGAGTAGAATCGAGTGTGACGGGTCCTTCTTGACCTTGGAAACAGACATTGACAAAATAATGTTATGGTCCACTTACACGCTTGTAGTGGAGCTTTTGACCGTATCAAGAGGTCTTCAGCAACAGGTGTCATGAAACCAAACATTGGGTTTGACTGTTTTCTTAAGGACAGCAGTTATACATGTATAAATAAGTGTAATACAGCTAAAAAACTTTACAACAAGCAACCTTGAGTAAAGATTATTTTGTCAAGGTCCAGAATGAACACAACCCCTCAGACAACTGACATGGCTGAAGGCTAAGGGGATGTTGAACCAGTCGGAGCAACAAAATGTGTGACATGGTGCAGTTTGTAATTTAAACTTGCCAGATTCTGTTGGAAGCACAGCAAACACATCTTTCCTTATCAACCAAAGCTTCAGGTGCAGTTCCTCTTCTTTTGGAGAAAGTATACTGTCCAATTTAATTCTGACGTGATAACAGTTCCACATCAGCTGCAGCCATCTTGGTTGCTGATGGCAGTCATCGCATCAAACCCACCCCATATTTGATAAACGCTTGTATTTGGCCCGACCAGATCCAGAACGCATCTGTCTGGAAATCTGACTGAATGGGAAGGGGCAGGGCAGATCTTCTCATGCTAGGATCATACCCAACCCCTATAACAACTGTAGAATAAGAAAAAATAGAGTCAAAGGCAGCACACACACACTTTTCACACCACGTGTCTTGGCGAGGAGCGAAACAGGAAGAAGTGTAAAAGAGGAAGGGAAGGGAAGGGAAGAAATATACCAAAATAGTAAAGATTAATTGATTGATTGATTTCGTTTTATTTTTGTGTCATGCACACAAAGTGCCTGAGCCTCATGGATTTACAAGATACCAAAGATACGTTGCAGTGTTCCTTTCAGTACAAAATTACAGTCCATTTTACAGCTGAGTCTTAAACAGAATATTCTGTGTTCCCTCTCAAGCTCCACAAATAAAATCTGCTATTCTCTCTCTAAAGCACACCTGAAATTTCTCACTCTCATCCAGCCAAAAGAAATCAACATAAATAGAGGAAATTTTGGTAAAAGGTACAACCCTTAAGTCCCCTTAGGAAAAAAGGAAAAAGATGAGATGTAGAGAGGAAAGAAAGAAAGGAGGAGATGTTTATAACAACATCTTTCTGCAGTTGGTGAACTGTAAAAGCTTTATATATGTAGTCATGTCCCCCCTAAAATATTTGTGACAGAGGTGGTCTGGTCTGGGGGTGTATTTTCAGCACTAACATTACTGAACGATCGTGAAAATATTACGGAAATATTAAAGGAATACTGCAGGCAGCAGACTGCCTCTGATTTCTTGCTTTTCTGCCACCACAAGTTGCTTCTTGTCACTTTGATCATGAAGGTGACACTACTTTATAGAGTATATAGGCTACAATATAGTATAAAATTAAGTATTTATATTATATGCTTGTTATTTCAGCACCACAGACAGCGCCATGGATTTATTGATACAAAACCTCCAAAGATCAAAAACTCATCACAGAAAGAGTTATGATTGACCTTCTTTGCTGTCCGAGGTGTCCTGTCAACAGTTTAACAGACGCCTCTTTTATAAAAGTGGCTTATGGGGAAAATGTTTCTTTGGCAGTTGGGGAATTATTTGCTGCAGTAAAACAAGAGGCCACTGGGAAAAACTGGCAACAAGTCTGGGCGTCTTGTCTGGGTCTTGTCTGGTTCATATTATATATTTGTATTTCAGAGCCATGGTCAGAGCCAAAGATTCAAACTTGCTTAAACTTCAGTCAGATAAAGGATCAATAAGTCAGACTAACTTAGTCAACTAAATAACCCCTTTGTACTCTCTGCGGTACTAGGGGATAGAAAGGGGGGATGGCAGGTTAACACAGAGTATACGTTTTCATAAAGAGTGTACGTACTCCTAGAGATTGAATTTAAAGAAAATATTAGTCTGAAGGGACTGCAGAGTTGTAGGTTTTGCAGTAATTTTGATGTTGCTGGATTGGAAATGAAACGACAAGACTTCTGTTCAGCAGATGCTCCAAATATGACATGACGTGTTACATCTGAACAAGTGGTTGTGCAGAGTCTCTGTGACAGATATGAAGCTTGATAGTGAGGAAGTGAGCTACAGAACTTCAGGAAGAAAAATGAAAGCTGTGCTTCCAGGATTTGTTTTGTAGTCTTTTGAAGCATCTTAAATATAAAATGTGAAGTGAGCGGGTCGAAGGATTCTTTGTTTTCAGATTAATCTTCTGTTTCTGCACCAGCAACAATCTGATATGAATATTATTGCCTCTTTATTGATAGAAATGTTTTAATATCTGCAGTGTACAGCTGTCACTGTACTACACACACTGCTGCAGAGAGCCGTGGTCACTACTGGACCTCGAGACTGACTAGATTAGGACCTCACACACACACACACACACACACACACACACACACACTCACCTCTTCAGGGAATTAAAGTGATATTGAGCTCTGAGCAATAACTGGAAGAGTGGAATTATTACTCCGGGGCTGTCACTGTGTGTGTGTGTGTGTGTGCGTGTGTGTGTGTGTGTGTGTGTGTGTGTGTGTTGGTCACCTGTCCACTTGTCGATTGTTGCTTTTGATTAAAAACGAGGAGCAGCGACAGCTCCGAGTGTCTGCAATATCCCACTGATGCTGTTATCTCTCTCTCTCTTGCTCTGTCTCTGCCTCGCTCTACCTCCCTCTAACTGTCTGTGTTTCTTTAAAACATAATTCAAACATGAATAAGAATTTAAAAAAAAAACCTTAGTGACATCCCTCAGAATCGTAGAGTCTGATCACAACAATTAAAGTCAAACGTTAATTTGAATTATCTTCACTTTCTGTGTCAAGAAAGAAATTAAAACTGCAGTGATGGAGCGCCTGTTGTGTGTTTGTTGAAAGTCTAAAGGCGTGTCCACACAGGAGGCGCTTTTCAGCTGCTTTTATTTGATACATACAGCTGTCCACAGGCTACGTAATAGGTCGCATTTCGCCAAGCTTTACACAAATGAACCCAAAAGGTTATTGTCAGCTTCGAGTCTGTTTTCTTGTCTGTAACCATGGTGATTGTGTATTTAGCTGAGAGCTGGAAAAACACAATCAAGTCATTGTTTTGCAAATCACAAGTCAGCAAACCTTTGCACTAAAGTCCCAACTCAAGAGTGACAAGTACAAAGTCCTTGACTTTTAGTTTGGAGTTATAAAAAAGTTTTTCACCAGATGTAATGCTGTCATGCTTTCATGCAACCAAGAGTGTTGAACAAAGTTGGACGTCAATAATTTTCAACCTTGCACGTTCTGCAGTTTGGTTCTTGTTGACCACTGAGTAGTTTTTGCACAGGGACAAAATGATATTTTTGAACTTTATTTCCAACCTGATGTCAATAACATATTAATTCTTTGTGGTTCTTGTTCGTTCTTCATGGGAACTTGATGGGATGTTGTTGAATTAGTTCAAACAAAGTGGATCTAGTAAATTAAGTGTTGACTTACTGACTTAATCGATTCAGGGAATAAAAGGAAATGAATTAAATCTTGAAACTTTTTAATCTTTAGATCTGGGGGAAGGTAGTGAGTATTTAAGTCAAGAGGATTAAGTCCAAGTGAAGTCACATCCAAGTCTAAATTGTGTTTATTATTATGTTATTAAAAGTCTTTTTTGGTTTTGTTGAGGCGAGTTGAAAGTTTTCAGATTTGTGGCTCGAGTCTTTCACTATGTGGTCAGTGTAGACAGGGTGTTACAGTCAAACAGCAACCTGCTGCACAACAATGACCCACTTTAGCTTTCTAGCGGCATAGAAACACGGACAAATGTCTTTTCCTGCTCTTTAGCTTTTTGAAGGAGCCACCAAACAAACATTCACTGGAGAAAACTGACCTTGCAGACTAGATAGCCAAAGACTTGGTCAGCTGTAACACAAACAAGTAAAGAATGTTCCTGCAAATATTAAGATTGGTTTGTTTAGAACGTTAATATTTTGGCCGTCCCTCCTATTCTTCAGTACAGCTTCAATACAAATCCTTGAGTGCAGAACAAGTTTGAACTGTAAATCTAATATCAGTCTCAGAGCCCATTGGCCGTTGTCTGACAATGATTTAGCCCTTTGGGGCAAGTGCCAGTATTTTAGGGCTTCCGGTGTAGCCATCAGATATCCAGATAAAGGAAAACCAAGCCAAGCCACCTTCTTGGGTATATCAGTCATTATTTAGAATCTGATTAGCAAGCATGGACGTCTATGATCAGATTGTATCTGCATATGAATGTAGATACATTTTTAGCCAATAAAAAGCCAATAAAAAGCTAAATCATTGTCAGACAATAGCTGATGGGCTCTGAGACTGCATTTCGGCCAATGCATTTTCCATCTTTTTCTGTCTGTTTACCTGTGTGGAACCAGAGGCTGCCCAAACATGATTGGTCAATACTACTCGGACTACAAATGGAAATAAGAACGCCTCCATTGCTAAAATCTTGTCCCTTGCCTACAGATTGTTTATTCATATGCAGATATCTGTTTATAGAGATTAATCTTACATGGAGACCGACTCACCCGCTCAGATTGAAGACAAATTTATAAAATGTCCTCAAAAATCGTTTTTCATCCTTTAAATAATATTAAATATTAACGTTACATTGAAAAATCACTTTGACAATGGGCCGACTAATTGTGATGTCAGCTGGATTTAATATTACCATCATTTACTGCACAAAAACAATTAATCCAAAATGAAATGAATTATTACACAGTGATACATTTGAATGTTTATCTTTAAACATTGGCCTCTGATTCTAAACAGAATACAGTATGAAGCAGAGGATGCATCTATTTTTTCTGTCCCTCCTCCTCCTCTCTCTCCACTGTTATGTACTGATCTCTCTCTCTCTTTCCAATATTGACATGTGTTGACCTTTCTGAACCTTCGTCTACCCTCGACTCTTCCTCCCGTATCCCCCTCCCTCCACTCTACAAACCCCCCTTTTCCTTCCTCTTTCCCTCCTTTTCCTCCCTCTTTCCTTTATTGACATGTTGACCTGTCTGCCCCTTCCTCCTCCTGCTTCCTCCATCCTCCTCCTCCTCTCTCCCTTCTCTTCTTCATCTCCTCCCTCTCTCTCTTCCCTTACTCTACCACCTTCTCTCTCTCCATGTGTTGGCATCCCAGATTGCTCTTCCTCTCTCTCCCTGGAGCCCCCCCTTCCTCCTCCTCCTCCTCCTCCTCCTCCTCCTCCTCCACCACCACCTCCTCGTGGCTATTGATTGGATCATTTGATAGTTCTATCACCAATCAGCATGAAGTTGACCTTTTGGACTTGGCAATGATAGCAAGACGTTGAGTGTGTGTGTTTGCGTGTGTGTGTGAGAGTCGATTTGTGTGTGTTTGTTCTTATAAGGGTGTGTATGCATTTGAGTGTGTGTGTGTGTGTGTGTGTGTGTGTGTGTGTGTGTGTGTGTGTGTGTGTGTGTGTGTGTGTTGACCTTTGCAGGCAGAATGTCAGGCCGGCTCTTGATGCTGCTTGTCAGTGCATTAGTTGGACAGGAAGCAGTTCAGCTCTCAAACAGGAAGTCAGAACTCTCCTCATGACAGACAGCGAGCAGCATCATGTGACGTGTTATGAGACTGTCAGATCCTCAGACTCATTTTCTTTCAGTCACAACATTGAGCCTCGTGCAAGAACCACGGATACAAACAGACTTGGTCTTATTAATTGGAACTTAGTGGACTAGTCTTGGGTCAAATTACTTTTCAATAGTCACAGATATTTATCGACTCTACCTCCGATCAGTAGTGATGAAAGCACGACACCCGGGTGGACATGCAAATTTTTGTCCCTTTTCCAGCACAGTGCCATTAAGTCTTGTCAACTCTGTTGATAACTTTTGTGACTCTTTGTCATCTCAAATTCCATCCGTCTCTGTCCAACCAGCAGTCGAACATCGTTCCAAATTAAGTCAGCATTGAGTTTGAAAGAGAAACTGAAGTAAAAGATATAAAAACATGCCCCCGTAATGTTGTTGTTGGCCTTCATGCTGCTTTCTGCTGTTTGTTAACATTGTTGTCCATCTGGCCCTGATGTCAAATATGATACATCAGGACAAAGAGACAAATTCAATCATCACTGCATTTAAAAAAACAGACTCTAAATTGAGTGTAAAAAGGAGTCATGCACTTAACTAATTGCCAAAAAAGACTCCATTTTGTCCATACATCCTCTGTTCTAACCGCTGACACCTCTACCTGCACGACTTTCACATCTTTTTAACTTGGCTTTTACCGTTTCGGTCAATGACTTTTTTGCTTTAGCAAGATGATTTTTTTCTAGCAAAAAACTTTTATTTTCTCTGTCACTGTAAGACTCTGAGATGACATGATGTTGGCAGCTACATTAACAGTTGGTTTTAAATTGTTTCTGGTCCCTTAATGTCACAGAGAGGTTAAATCTGTCGGCTGAGTCAGACTAATGGAACAGAAAAGGAAGCCTTAAGAAGCGAGATTTAGGATTAGAATATGAAAACGTTTTTGCATGAGGCCCATTATTTGTTAAAAAAAAAAGTTAATGAAGTGGGGTTGTATATGAGCTTCATCTTGATGCCAGGCAGCCTCTTCTGACAGGACACCAGTGTTACATTTAATCAAATGTTGCTCTCTTCAGTTCAACCAATCTCCATTGATAAAATCAGAAATTTTACCTCACAGAACACAGGACTTGCTGCCTGGTGAATCCAAACTAACATTTTAAAAGACCAGAGTCACACAATAACAGAAACAAACTAACAGATGGAGGCAGTGATGGACCAGTAATGTCCGTATCCTGCAAAGTTCAATTCTGCTGAAGGAGTTTGGAGGCTTTGGAGAGAGAATCTGCCTTATGTAATGACTCCCTGACTATGGATAAATACTACAAATAAAATTTGAACTATTCCTTTAATGTACAATAAAAATAAATAAATAGTAATAAATTAAATCAGTGAAAGACTAACCTTAACTTAGAGTAATGTTAGTCTGATCTAAATGAGCAGAATATTTGTTTATAAGACGTCATTGTCACTCGTCATCCAAAAAACAGGCTGCTTTAAAAAAACAAAAAACAAAAAAACAAGCAGCTGATGAAAATAAAAACCAGACAAATATTGTGTTTACAGGAGCTGAGGGGAGGCTTTTATTGTCCCTGTGAAGCCGAGGATCTGCTGCTCCAGTTGTTCCAGTTGTTGTTAATGCGTGAACTGGGAGCAAACTGGGAACCAAATGAGTGAACTGTGCCTTTAAAACCCACAGGTCAGACCGTAAAGAGCCATATGCTGGATACACAGAGACACACTCACAAACATGAACTAATCCAGACTGTTTACATCTTTACATCGTCTCTCTATTTATTCTCACGCTCAGGATTCAAAAATCAGTTTGAGTTTGATGCCACATGCTCGTCTTTTCTTCCACATTCTGCCTCTGAAAAACAAAATATATTTAGTGTTTCTTTATTGTCACACAGGGAAAATAAAAACAATGTGTTTGAGTCCATTTTTTCTGTGATATTTATGTCCAAAATATACTTAAATGTGACATTTAGACTCCCAGTCTCATAAGTCTGACCTTCAGAGGAACACCTTAATGCAACATTAACTTTCCTCCTCACTCCACTCTTTCTTTACTCCTCTTTCCTTCCTTCTCTAATTCCTCTTCCCTCTTTTCTTTTCCTTGTTCAGTCCTCTTTATCTTCTTTTCTTCCATCCTCACCCTCTCTCCTTCTCTCTTCCTTTTTACCCCTCTTCTCTCATTTACCCGATTCCTCTTCATTTATTTTCACCTCCTTCTTTCCCCGTATCATATCTAATGTTAAGTGATAGAGATCAAATTAAAAAAAGAAAGAAGGAAGAGTCAAAAAGAGAAAGGATCGGATGCAATGAGAAATGGAGGGACAGTCATATGTTACCCATGATGCTCTGCAATTAAAGGCAGCGCCACAGTTGTCAATATCCTTCTCTTCCATCTTTCGTTTGCTCCTTCTGGTAATTTCTTTCCTGTTCCGCTTCTCTTTATTCTCCTGTTCCTCAGTACCGGTTCTCCTCTACCTCTATCCATCTGTATCACTCGCTCATTATTCTTCTTTTTATGACCAGTTTTTTTTCTCTCTCACTCCTCCCATTTCTCTCCTTGTTTCTCAGTGTATTTCAACATTTTATATATATATATATATATATATATATATATATATATATATATATATATATATATATATATGTATCACTCTGCTTCAACTCTTGCAGTCCATGGCCAAAAGTATGTGGACACTCCTGTCCTCAAATTTTTGTTCTCTATCTCTTTTCCCTGGTTTGTAAAATTTATGTCAACAGTTTGACTTTGTGAGACTCTGTAATGTATTTTAAATTCATGTAAGGATGAGATACAAATTTATACACAGACAGAAAAATCCATGCCTTGCTGGGATTGGTTGGTTTCCCAAAAGATGTACAGGCCAGTTCATATTTTTCACGTTCATGTGTTTGTGAGGTACAAGTTTCACAAGTCTGCACAGGGTCTTTTATTTTGAAAATGGCAGTGCTGTTCCTGTGTCTGACTTCCTGCCTGCTTGATCTGCTCTGTGCGGCTCGACCCAGCGTCCGTCAAACATAGACTCGGTGCATATCCTTCATACATGTCTGGTGGAATCAAGCTGTTATTGTCATTAGGTCGCCATTGTCTTTCCTAATGTGCGCATTTCTTCTTCTTGCTGACAGCTGATGGTAAAAACTGTTATGGTGCATTACCAGCATTAAATGGAATGGACTTGATCTGTAAATGCGCCTGTGTGGATCGTCTGGACATATTTGTACGTCCACTAGACTAAAATGGAGGCTCTGCCTTTTATTCATCTGTTGCCATGGTGAATCTCTGAGCTCCATTGATGAATGTTTTCATGCACACGCTTAGCTCAGAGTTGATCGAACTAATTCTGATCAGCTGTTCTAGAACCGAAAAGTCTCAGGCTTAGTCAACTCAGAGTTCAGGATTAGGTTCAGAGTTTGTGGAACAGGCCCCAGATAGACTTTACATCATGTTTTCTTAAGTTTCTTGCAGGTCAAAAGAACCAAAACAAAAAAAAAAAAAAAGTTTGGTGTGGAAGAACAACCACATCCGACACCTCTGGGATGAACTCTTGTGTCTGAATGAGATCAGATTTCTGCTGCAGGTTCAATATCTGCTGGAAAGACTGAAACCAAACAAGTGGAGGCTTTGGGATTTTAAAATGACATCAAGTACAGTCAAGTATCACATGTAGGTTTAATGTTTAAATGTCCACATACTTTAGGCCACATGGTGTGCACCCTTTTTTTTTCTCCTTTCCATCTTTGTCTTTCTCTCTTTTTAATCATTTTTGCCTTTTTTTTTTTAACTTTTTTCCTCCTCCTCCCTGTATCCCTTTTCTTCCCCATTGATCTTCTTCTTCTCTTTCTCTTCGTTCCTTTTTAATCACTTTCTCTTCCCTCTCTCCATTTTTCTTTGTTTCTTGATATCTTTATTTGTTGTTTTCCTATATATCAGCCCCCCACACACATGTTTCTGTCCTTTTTACGATTCATTTGTTCTCTCTCTCTCTCTTTCTCTCTCTCTTTCTCTCCCTCTAACACACACACACACACACACACACACACACACACACACACACACAGTTTTTCCATTTGTCATTAAGAGGCAGGCAGCTAGACAGTAACATTTAAACCGCCCGTTCTGAATGGTTAAAAGATGGCCTCATCTGTTGTGTGTGTATACGTGTGTGTGTGTGTGTGTGTGTGTGTGTGTGTGTGTGTGTGTGTGTGTGTGTGTGTGTGTGTGTGTGAGAGGGCGATCGATGCAGTAATCTGCAGGAGGTGGGAAGCAGAGAGGGAGCGAGCCATTCAGCAGCACTCACTAATCAATTGCAATTCTTTCTTTTACTGTCTGAACGCCCAGATTTAGACATTTGTGTGTGTGTGTGTGTGTGTGTGTGTGTGTGTGTGTGTGTGTGTGCACTTGTGTGTGTGCACCTGTGTGTGTATACTTGTGTGTTTGTGTGTGTGTACTGTTAATTTTTTTCTTTTACTGTCTGCGGTCTAACATTTAGATCTGTGTGCCTCTGAGTGTTTGTGTGTGTATTTGTGTGTATCTGTCTTTCTCTTTATAGATTTTTTTAAGTGTGTGTGTGTGTGTGTGTGTGTGTGTGTGTGTGTGTGTGTGTGTGTGTGTGTGCACTTGTGTGTGTGCACCTGTGTGTGTATACTTGTGTGTTTGTGTGTGTGTACTGTTAATTTTTTTCTTTTACTGTCTGCGGTCTAACATTTAGATCTGTGTGCCTCTGAGTGTTTGTGTGTGTATTTGTGTGTATCTGTCTTTCTCTTTATAGATTTTTTTAAGTGTGTGTGTGTGTGTGTGTGTGTTCCTGCATAAAAAGTTTGTCCTGAGGGGGGCGCTGCTCAAAAGTTCACGAGGTCATTCAAATGTTAAGGGACGTCCCAGTCTGGACAAACAAAAACACTGATGTCATCATCTTCAGTCTTTGCTTCTTAGTGTTGCAAAACTCTTACTTATTACTTTACTCATTAATTTTATTTTATTATCTTTATACTTCCACTGCACTAGTGCTTCCCAAACTTTGAGACGTGTTGTCTTTTAAATTTGAAAAGCATCATGTTTTGGTTTAAAATAACTGCGTTACGTCACAAACGTTATGTGACGTCAGTGAAGCAAGATGCAAAAAAGTTACATGCTGCAAGTCACATGACATACTTAACTTTATGTACTTACAAACTGAACCCCACTGACTTGTCCTGTGTTTGTTTGCCTCATCCACACGCAGAGTTTACTTTATACTGAGGTCAGAGCCTGGTGCATCTCATACAGCTACAGACGGGCACCAGCTGGTGTGACCAAATGTCATTATTTGATGAGTGTGGAATAAGAACAGGCTGACTTTTCATGGAAACAGTATTATTCATGTGGTCTTAAACTTTAAGAGCAACACTTCTTACCATGTCAGAAATTGAGACCTGAATACTGAGACTCAGTTTTCCTCAAGTTAAGTCAAAAGTCAAGTTTCAAATCCTAAATGAGTCCAAGTCCCAAGTCTGACTCCAGATTTTGGTTGAATTGAATGGATAAATTAGTGGATTAAACCCTCTGAGAATTTCCACCAAAAGAATAAAAATGGTTTGGAACCTGAAAGCAGCAGGTTTTCCTTGTGAACCAAAGTGGATGAGACATGTTCTCCAAGTTGTTCTACACTAAGTTCAGCACAAGATTGGTGGAAATGTGGACCTGTTCACTAGAAACAATCAAGATTTAAACTGAGTTGAATTGAATAAACTTTCATTCATTTTCATTTCATTTTGGAAAAAAACAAAGCGAAAAGCTGAATAATTTAGCAGAAATAACAGAGTAAACAAAATAATCAAGATGAACAGAAACCTACAGAAGGTTCTTGGTGAGAAAATAAACAAAACCTGTCTGGAAAGGAGTCAGCAGAAGAGATGCTTATTTGGTCCCATTCTAGGGGGGACTTGGGTGGATTAATGGTTTTTAGGTATCAAAATACTTCAATCTTTACCAAACAGGAATTATTTAAATAAACAAAATGATTATAAAATATACCATTTATTGAAAGTGTCCCTTTTCACCTCAGGCGAACAAATAAGGTTCTTTCAAGGACATAAATTCAAGGATGGCTGTAATGAAATAATTTAAGAAATAGTCTAAACTGTGCAGAAAATCCATTACTAGAGAGATAAATTAGTCAGTTTTCCTCAGACTTTTGTAATAGTAACTAAACTGTTGACTGGATAAAAACAAGCGACTTCACGATGTTGGGCTTTTTGAAATTCATAGATTATTTTAAAATATAAGTATTTGTTAGTTGCAGCTCTTAATAAATCAAATCATAAAGGAATCCATTAATTATGCCCTTAACATCACATTAAAATGCCTTAATTACATCGTTGCTAATAGTTGGATTATTATTACTTTTATGAGTATTTTAAGGTTTCTTTGTGGATGTTTTTTTCCAAGGCTTTAGTTCCTCTGCAGAACAACAGACAGCCAGTTATATT
>NC_139334.1:31130000-31140000 GCF_056507025.1 Lutjanus erythropterus | reverse complement strand
AAACATAAATTGATAAATTTGCAGTAATGTCAAACACGCTCTTCTGTAAAACAAAACCAAAACTTCTCTGGACATTGTCACATTCTTAAACTTCACAACTAAAGTAAAAGTAATGAAGTAGTGAATTTAGGTTTACCGGTTTTGTTTTGGGTGTGTTCTTTTAACAAGACTGTCCTTAAAGGCGGCTGTTCCTGCAGAAAATGTCAGTTACCGAGTTAAGAATGTTGTTTTCTGAGTGTTACACCGACCTTTGTGCTTCTTACAACCTTTCACTGACCTTTCGAGACCCTGCCGACCTTGTACATAATTCCTGGTGTAAACCGAAAGAGGCAGAAAAGACAAACATGCAGCAGAAAACAATGTTTGGTCTGAGCTCTGCTGGAGCTGCTGCTCTAATAATCTGAGGCCTGTTTAACCTCAGGGAGGCAACCTGGGATTTAACGAAGCAGTCAGCAAGGTTATGTTTGTTTACAGCACATCTTCGTCTGTGTGTGTATGTGTGTGTGTGTGTGTGAGAGACAGTGTTTACATCAGCGTCATATCAGCATAATTTACACACACACACACAAACACACACACTCGCTTCCACCTTTCAACTCGCTTTCCAATTCTAATTAATCCGTTTTAATCCCTCTGAAACGGGCAGATTTGCTTTCCTTCACCTGGAGCTGCTTGTTGCTAAACCTGGACCTCAATCAGACGAGATGATAAAACTGTAAAAAGAAAAACACAGATTGTGATTATCTCCACATCTCAGCCTTTTCCACTGTTGTGTTGTGTTACTTTAAAGGGGCAAGAAATAATCCATGACCCACAGAGGCTTAGTGGTTGTGTCACCGGCTTCCATCCTCAAAAATATGGAAAAAAAATAACCAGAAAATCTGAGGTTTATAAAGGTTTTGTAAAACAGGTTAACATGATCAGGTTTTCTCTGAATCTTCTGAGCCAATAATGAAGGATTTTTCTTCTATAATCAGACGTGAGCAGCAGTTTTGTGACCCAATTGTTGGTTATTACATGTATTTTACTTCCCAGTTAAACCACTGTGCATTAGGTGTACATGTTCTCCTCACACAGACGTACAGTAGCCCACATTAATGCAGCATTAAGGTTAATTTAAAGATTCATGACATATGGATAATCCCCTGGTGGCTGGCTGCAGTATAGGTCATGAAACCCCATGAGCTATCAGTGTTAGCAGATATGTTAGCATGTGATCAATCTAAAGAATCAAAGTACACATAAAATAAATATTTCTCCAGCATGGCTTCATTGGTTTGGGAAGATCTTACAACACTGATGTTTGTTCAAGTGTTGATTTTGCTGATTGGTTTGGTGTTAATTAGTTATTTGTTGATTATTGTGATTGACTGAGCTCTGCTGAAGATGTCAGCACTTGAATCAGAGATATTTTGGCTCTGTTCTTGTACAGTGGGAGGAAGAGAAGATGTGTCTCCATCACTATTTGATCTGATTTCATTGTTGGAAGCCTGAAGTTATTCTAACATTCTCCAGCTGAAAAAGTTTGTTACCTGTATATCGAAAAAAAAAAAAAAATCAGCTCAAATCAACTCAAATGTGCGTCATAGCCTGCGTCTACAGCTCAGTGCATTTTCCTCTAAATTTTGCTGGTGGCTAGTCTTGAGTCTCCTTCAGCTAGCCATGTGCCATTTTGTCATCAACACTGGCCTTTTGGTCGGGTTTAGGCACCAAAAATTCTTGATTAGATTTAGGTACTGATCATGGTTTAGTTTAAAGTGACGGAACATGAACAACAGTCTCCTGAGTGAAAGTCTGTATGTGTTCGACCCATCCATCCACCCTGATCTCCTCCCTACACGAACTTTGTCACTGGTGACACTACGTCACCTGACTTCCTCCTTTGCTCCCGTTATAACTGCTACAGCCACGAGAGGTCGCTGCCCAACAATGAATGAAAATATGGGTCGCAATAAACTGCTTGCACAGACAACCTATATAGACGTTCTTCTGGTGAGGACGGACTGTAAGATCGTGAAAAATCCTATACTGAACAATAATTTAAATGTACGTCACAGGTAGACCAATTTATACACATAATATTCTTCATCATAACGCTGGAATGGTTTAAAAGTCATCTGAGGATAACTGACTTGTTAGAGGACAAAAACATTTAATGTGAAGGGCGACAACATGGAGAGCAGCAGTCTGGACCAGAACGTCACAACACACACAGATTTGGGCCCGTAAGCACATAAACAAAGCACTGAGTTACACACACACACACACACACACACACACACACACACACACACACACACGGACACACACAGGATGAGTCAGGGTGTGTGTTAATGAGGAACCCAGCATGGACGGACATTGATGAGGCTCGTTGACGATTAACATCTCATTAGCATCTCGTTAGCTGGGAGGGCAGACTTAACGGACACAGGCAGAGGAGCAGCCGCCACACACACACACACACACAAATACATCAGCATCCTATATCAGTGTGAGTTGGCAGGAACGAGAGGTTAAAGGTCAAAACCAAACAGCAGGTTTTATTTGAATGTTTGAAACACGACACAAAGAGAGAAA
The DNA here is from genome assembly GCF_056507025.1 of Lutjanus erythropterus. Taxonomy (NCBI): domain Eukaryota; kingdom Metazoa; phylum Chordata; class Actinopteri; order Lutjaniformes; family Lutjanidae; genus Lutjanus; species Lutjanus erythropterus. The sequence continues at coordinate 31,137,423 of NC_139334.1, read as the reverse complement.
TATACAAACATTAAATATATTCTACATTTTAAACATCCTGAAACTGAGCTCTGTTCTCTTATCTTCGTACAGAGCCAATCTCTTTTGTTTATCAAAAGTAATTGATCAATAAATACTTCTATAATCAGGCTTGGGGAGTAACAGATTACACCAGGATTACAACAGGATTACAGAATCTGGATACTAAATGGATAGTAAAAAAGATGAAGATGCATTTAGTAAAATCCTATCCTATCCTGCACAGTGCAATTATTTTTCTCTTTAAATCAATCAGTCAATCAATAAATTGCACACAACAAAGGAAGGAACAGCTGGACAGACTAATAAAATAACAACAAACACAAAAAAACTGAACTGCAGTGATAAATCTATTATTAATCAGCCTTTAAATTAATCTGCATCTATTACCGATAATTGATTCATCTTTTTGAGTCATTTTGTTTGAATGTTTTTTTGTGAATATTTTCTTTCCTCCTCTCTGACAGTAAACTGAATATCTTTGAGTTGTGGTCAAAACAAGACATTTGAGCTTTGATCAACATTTTTTTTAGCATTTTCATGGACCAAATGACTGATCCATTAATTGAGAAAATAACAGGCTGATTAATTCATAGTTGAAGCCTCAAAATCACTACATTAATCTAAACTATTTCAACATATTTTATACTGAGGTAACTCTAATGGAGAAGAATCAAGTTACATTACTTTAATGTTGTAATACTTGGACTACATTGTTTAACAGCTAAGTAGTAACTGTATCAGAATACATTTTTAGTGAAACCCTCCCAGCCCTGACTGTGATGTAGACAGATGTTTCATCGGCTTTTCTTTTTTTTTCTGTCTTTTCTTTTCCTTTTCTGTAGCTTACTTCTCGTCCCTTTAATGTCTTTCTGCCTCGCTGTCTCTGTCTCAGACACACATGCAGACAGTTAATATTAATAACATTCAGACATATATATTCAGACTATATTCAGAGTGGAAATAACACACACACACACACACACACACACACACACACACACACACACACACACACACACACGGACGTGGTGTATCAGCACAACAGTAGGGAACCACATGTAATTAACCTGCCTGACCTCAGGAGTATTAATGCCTTTGTGTGTGTGTGTGTGTGTGTGTGTGTGTGTGTGTGTGTGTGTGTGTTTGAATCAGTGTATTGTGCTCAAGGAGTCGAGTGTTCTGCCATGATCTTCTCATAACGACAGCATTAGACACACTCATATCTGTGTGTGTGTGTGTGTGTGTGTGTGTGTGTCTTTTTTGTATCTGTGTGTGTGTGTGTGTCTGAGATTCACTGCTGAAGTCGAGTGTTCCGCCGTGATCTTCACATAAATACACCATTAGACACACCTGGATGTTTGTGTGTGTGTGTGTGTGTGTGTGTGTGTGTGTAGACCTTTCCACATGTGCTGTTCCATCCTGTGTCGTTCTGTTGAAGGAAACATCGCTACCTGCGTTGTTGTCGTCCCTGTACTACAGAGTGCTTCTACTCTCCGCCATTTTATTCGAGTGTATAAATGCATCATAAAACAGCCGAGTCCAGAGCTCGTACACTGCCTTCTGCAATGCTCTGCATTTTATAGATGACGAGATGACTGTTGTTTGGCTCTACAGCTGTCGGCGATGATGCAAAGAGTCTGAAATCTCAGTTTACTGCTCACTGTTGAGTGAACACTGTATGGAGAGAAGCGAGTGATTTCGGACAAACCCGCTGAGCCACTCAACAAATCAACTTTCTTTGTATGATCTGTTCACAAATGCACAAGAAAGATGCGAGGACATCAAATACCAATGTTTTGGGTTGCAACTATTAAATTATTAGAGACTTTTCTTTTTTTTAGATTTGACATCCGTAGCAAACCAGGACTAAAGACTCACCACCAGCAAAATGTAGGAAAAGGTGCTGAATCATTGACATTGGCTATAACACACATTTTAGTCGACAGAACTTTTTTATCAAAAGGTTGAGAAAACTCAAAATTTCAAGGCTACTTACTTTTTTTTTTTAATTTTGAGCCCAAGTTTTACCAACTAATAATGTTTTGTTGAGATAATTAACTTTAACTTTAATAATTTCCTCAGTTAAAACCTGCTCTGTGTGTCAGCGAACAGACTAAGAGATGAGTCGCTTGATTTTTGCTGTTTTTGTGAAATTTTAAACGCTCTTCACCTGCAGTCCATCTTCATTCTTGATGTTTCTGTTTCCCCTGGAATTAACATGAACAACAAGAGGCTCATTTAGACTGAGAAGCAGCACATCCTTATCACTGCATACAAGTTACAAAAATAAAATCCTGGAGACATTCACTCAGATGTGTAAAACTGTTGTTATCAGTGCAACACCATGGAGATTATTGGTGACATTAGCAGTTAAGCAGCACTCTGTTGTCAGTAGTAGTCTGTGTTGATGTTTCACTGGTGTTTAGGGTGGTACATTTTATTTCTGTGGTGATTATTAGACATTACAACAGTGTTTTTAAGGAGCTGGAAGGGTGATGTGTAAATGAAGCAGTGTTTGTAGCAGCAGTTGTACAGTCAGGAGGAGCAGTTTTTACCTCAACACACTTCTGTACATGCATTTTTATTCTTTGTGCATCATAGTTTTCACTGTCTGAAATGCGTCTTGAGCTCATCAACAAGTACTTTTTACTTTGAGTGGAGTAAAAAGTTTCTTAAACTGAATTAAAAGCTCATGTCTGTCCTCTGTGTTTTCGTCTCTTTTCAGTCTCTGGACGGGTTTGTATTTGCACTAAACAAGGAGGGACGCTTCCTCTACATCTCTGAGACCGTCTCCATCTACCTGGGACTGTCGCAGGTAAGTCATACACCTGTCTGTCTCTCCATTTGACTGTTATGTCAGCGCATTTAAGCTTCTCGCAGATCACTTTCCTACTTGGTTTTTGCGATCTCTTTGGTCTTCCCATCTACCTCTCTTCTTTCCATCTCCTGTCTCTCTCTCTGTCTGTCTGTCCGTCTCTTTCCCTCCATCTGTCTCTATCTGTCTCTCTCTTTCTGTCTGTCTCTCCATCCCTCTCTCTCTGATTATTACCAAAGACAATTCCCAACAAATTAAGGCTCATTTCAAATCTCATCAGCTCGTCGGACGGTTGTTGATTTGTGCAGCGAGCGACGACGCATATTTTATAGCTATGTGAGTGTGTGTGTGTGTGTGTGTGTGTGTGTGTGTGTGTGTGTGTGTGTGTGTGTGTGTGTGTCAGGGACACTTCATTGTACTTTGTCAGCTTGGTAACGAGTTCTGCGTCTCAATTGGTTCACTCTCCACCAGTTCCTGTTAATAGAGACAGGCGTCCATCCTGAAGGTCGCCACATCGACCTTGGAGGCGCTAATAAGTCGGTATTGACGAGCTGTGCGTGTGTGTATGTGATTGTGTGTGTGTGTGTGTGTGTGTGTGTGTGTGTGTGTGTGTGTGTGTGTGTGTGTGGCTGAATTAAAAGGGAATTCAAACAGTTCCATTTCCCTGTTTACCTCCATGCTTGTGTCAGCTTGTGTGAAAACTGCCTGTCTGTGTTAGACAGTAGAATTAATATGAATCTGAACTTTTCTTTTTATCCTTTTTCAGTTTTGTTTGTGTCATGCTAAAGAACAGAGAGTCTTTAAGTTGTTAATGTTATTATCCTGAGTTGTGTTGTAGTTTTTCTGGATAGTGAAGAGCTGGTTTCACACTTCATGTTGTCATCATTTAAAGGTCATATCATTTTCAAAGCTTCTTCTGTAAAAAAAAAAAAAAATCTGCTGTTAATAAGCTGAGACTCTTGTGTTGTATATTCCCACAGTGCTCGAATGCACCACAGCACAGTACTACAGTCTCAGCATGTCCAACAGTGTCTCCTCTGCAGAATTGTGCGCACTGTCTGCAGCCACTGATGCACACTGTTGAACTCTGATCGTTGCAGGAGTTGAACTGCACTCCGACATCAGTTGTGCTTTGAACAAATCTGGAGCACAACAGCTGGGGAATAAGGAAAACATCACTTTCTTTAAACTTTGAACCCTGACATTTATTTCACAGCTTCTCATCTTTAAAATACACTGCCTTCCTTTGCTGCTGCAAGGCAAACTTGGTGTGCCAAATTCTCACCACATCTGCAACGACATTATGAAAATTGACTGTCAAATACTAATCTTTGTAGATTTCAGTCTTCAGATTTCTCCCAAGCTTTAAGCCACATTTCCACTTTTCAGTCGTGTTCAATTCAGTTTGTTACACATTAGAGCAGTTATTTTCATGTTTCCATTGACACAAGTTGTGGATGGTACCAACAGAACCATTCCATCTCTCTGCTTATGTTCCAGTAAAGCTTCGTCGATACTAAAAGATGGAGTTAAAAGACTGCAGAGCACCAATTAATCAGAGAGAACTGGAGCAACTCTTTTGTCTTGTTGGCAACTTTTTTCTCAAACAAAGCTCGTCTTTTCGTTGTAATAAATAATCACATATCGAGAAGAAAGAACATGAACCGTGAGTCCGCAGTGTGTGGTTGAGCAAGTTAGAGACAGACAGAGAGAGAGAGAGGGAGGCAGAACACACATGGTGAATGTGAGCGGAGCAGTAAGTTGTCAGTGTGGCAGTAAATGTACAGTTCAATGAACACTGCAGCTTCTCAGCACCAAGAAAAGTCTCACCTGTTGTTTATCAACTGCTGGAATAGTGAAGGAGGTTATCCCAGAAGCCCCTGAGTCTGTGAAGTTTTTTGTTAAATTGTTGATTATTGATTGATTAGTTAACTTTATGATAGTTCACTAATAAACACGACTTGTCTGTCAGTGTGTTTAATGATCAGACTGTAGATTTGATTAGTACAGTCTGTTATTTTCTGTAAAGAAACTCATATTTACTGTCTGTGGCAGGACATCCATTGTGTCTCTGTCTCTCCATTAGTTTAATGTGAACTCCTCGTCTCTGTGAATTAGATATAGGAAGCTCTTTGATATGGGAGCGAAGAAAAAAGGCCAATCAGTTTACAAAATTAAAGAGGAAGGCACATCATCCCCCTCCTCCCCCTCTCTTTCTCTCTGTCACTATGTCTCTCTAAGCACCCCCCCCCACCCCACCCCTGGATTAATTCCCCCACCAAGATTGATTGATGATTTCTATCAAATAATTGATTAATTGTCAAATTGGGTCCCCTAAGCTTTTCCGCCAGCTCCGCTGAGCTGGTTATCTTGTTCTCTCGGCGTTTATCAGCTGCTGAAGAAGAAGTGGCACGCCGATTAAAAAAAAAAAAAAAAAGTGAAAGACAGAGAGGGAGAGAGAGAGATCGAGCTTGTCTTTGCCTTGTTCGAGTCTCACCCAATCCTACATGTGTACACAGAGTTCGTCAACCTCCATCCTCTTAATTGCTCTTCCTTCCTCCTCTTCTCCTTTAATCACTGCCCTTCCCTCTCTTCAGCTTTTTTTTTTTAAGGAAGGAAAATATATCGCTAATTATTTTTCAACTTTAATTAGATCGTGGCGTGCAGGAAAAATGGCTGGGTGGCGGGGAGGTGAGGGGGGGGATTTTTTTTAAGCCTTTTGACAAATTGACGGGGTTATGAATTTTCCCGCTCGGTGGCCGGCGCTGAAACAATCTTCAGGCAGATTTATGTGTAAAGAGGATTTGCCGGTTTAACTCGTTTCTTTGCCGTCTCGTCGGGGAGACGGCGGACGTGGCCGGCCAATCAAACAGGCCATTAATAGAGTCATTAACAAAGAGCGGAGCTGTAATTAAACATGGCCGCTGAGTAAAGTTAAAGTCCCTCCTCCCCCACAACCCCAACACACACTCTTCTTCTTCATCTTCTGTCTTTAACTTTCTCTCCATTTTCAAATTTTAATTCTTTGCAGTAAAAAGTTGATGAGCTGCAGTTTGTTATGGCTGCCTGTCACCGAGGGCGGCAGAGAGGTTTAATCATAACTTTATTGGCAACTTTATCCGTTAAAATGCAACAACATCCAGATACCAAAGCCAGCAATTCAACTTCTCCAATATGTACACACACACACACACACACACACACACACACACACACACACACACACACACACACACACACACACACACACGAGGCCTGTTTGTCCAACTGTTGCCCAAGAAGTTGGCTTAAAAATGTGAATGTGAATTAATTTGTATCAGCTGGTGTTAAATATACTGAATAGGTTGTGAAAAGGCGAACATGGAAGAAAAAACTCCAGTAACCCTGGTGCACTGCTGTGTCCTGTGTTGTATGATGGCTAACACAACATGAGGCTCTGTGGTGTGCATGTATGAACCTGTGTGTGTGACAGGCTGGATTTATGTTAGTTAAAACAAATGGCCTTTGAAAAGTTTGTAGGTTTAATTCAGTAGCTTTTCACATTCGAGACAAAAAAAACTATATTTAACCACATTAGAGAAGGTTGGAAGAAGCAGCAAAGTTTGATAAAACTTTTTCTTAATAAAACCTTTTTTTTAGGTGGTTTTTGCCTTAAAAAAAAAGATAATTCATTCACTTAATGGGTGATGGAAAACGTTTTTCTGAGGTTGCAAATATTTAACTCACAGGATGGATCAGCTGCTTCTTGTGAAAACCACCGGCCTCCTTTTCTTTCATCTTCTCCTCCTCCTTCATCCTCTTCTTCAAAGTTTATTTACAGCTGGCAAACAACTGGTTAATTTTCTATTTGCAACTTCCACTACTTCTACTCCTCTTCCTCTTTTTCTTCTCCTTTTCCTTTTTCTTCCTCATCTTCTTTTGCTTCTTCTTCATCCTCTTATTTTTCTTCCTCTTTTTCTTCTTCTTCTCAAAGTTTATTTCAGATGGCAAACCACTGGTTTGTTTTCAGTTTGCAACCTTGGCTTCTTCTTCTTCTTCTTCTCCTCCTTCCGTTTGTTGAATCTGTGTTAATTGTTACAATTGCAGCAACACAAATTACACCCTCTTCAGTTGTAGAGGAAAATGAAGCAGTTTTCCTTTACAGGAAAAAATGATCTAAAAAATCTAATACAGTATTTCCTTCATTAATGCAGCTATAATTATTTCTACTTCAGAAGAACTTGAGGCTTTTTATTTTCAGGCTTTTAAAATCAACACAGGTCTTAGACATGTTGTAGGCTAATTTCATATGTGAGTGGTACTATTGATTTAGTAAGATTGTTTTTCCTCATGTAAAAGTTTACTCTCAGAAGGTCGACAGGCTCAGAAACTATTTTTTTGCTGTTACATGTCACCTGTTTGTGTCCGTGTGCATTTTAAACAGGTGGATGAAAACATAGTTTGTGTCTCTGTCCTGTCGTTCTCTATAGAGGCAGACAGCAGGAGAATCTGTCACTCTGTAACACCCTGTTGATCCAACAACACAGCACAGACCGAGTGTGTGTGTGTGTGTGTGTGTGTGTGTGTGTGTGTGTGTGTGTGTGTGTG